>NC_057797.1:201014455-201026513 GCF_018294505.1 Triticum aestivum
GGATGGGCCTGGCGGGCCGGCGGCGGAGGCGAGTGGCGCGGGCCACGTGGCGGGAGGCGGTTGGCTGCGGCGGCGGGGAGGACAAAGTCCGGCGCGGCCGGACACATCCGGTGCGCGGCGGATTCGATTTTTAGGGTTTCGCGGGGGAGGAGAGATCCGAGAATGGAGGGGGTCTATTTATAGGCATAAGTGGAGCTAGGAGAGTCCAAATGAGGTGCGGTTTTCGGCCACGCGATCGTGATCGAACGCTCTAGGTGATGGAGCAGAGTTTGGTGGGTTTTGGGCCAAATTGGAGGGGTGTTGGGCTGCAACACACACGAGGCCTTTTCGGTCCCTCGGTTAACCGTTGGAGTATCAAACAAAGTCCAAATGATACGAAACTTGACAGGCGGTCTACCGGTAGTAAACCAAGGCCGCTTGGCAAGTCTCGGTCCAATCCGGAAATGTTTAATCCCCACACACGAAAGAAAGTTAGAAATGACCACCGGAGGAGAACGAAGCGCCAGAATGCAAAACGGACAACGGGGAAAATGCTCGAATGCATGAGATGAACACGTATGCAAATGCAATGCACATGATGACATGATATGAGATGCATGACAAAGACAAAAACACATGGAGACAAAGACCCGAACCCGAGAAATAAATATAACTTAACGCCGGAAACGGCAAGAGTTGGAGTACAAATTGGGAAAGTTACATCCGGGGCGTTACACCTTATTCCTTCACACATCGTGATCTTACCCAAAACTTGAAAACTTCAATCACACAAAACTTAACAAAACCCTCGTGAGGTCCGTTAGTATAATAAAACAAATCACCGCTTCAAGTACTGTTGCAAACTCATTAATATTTAATTTTTGCAATGTAGCTATTGTATTATAACTTCTCTATTGCTTATACCACCGATAAAATTGATAGTTTCATCAAAACTAGCAAAATAATGCATCAAAAACAGAATCTATCTTAAACAGGACATTCTGTGGTAATCTGAACATCAACCATACTTATGTGAATCCAAAAATTCTGAAAAATTAGGAAAAATAAACAATTCGTATAGAAGTATTGTGCAAAAAAAATTCAGAAGCGTTTGACATTCCAGTAAAAAATGTAAAATCACACACTACAGCCAAAGTTTCTGTTTTTGCACCGCACAAACCAACCAAGCAATCTAATCATCCTAAAGGCAAATATTGGCACATTATTTTTATAATACAATGTAATTGTACAAGGGGACAATTATTTTTGTGATAATCTTCATGAAAAAATCTACATTGTTTCCATGAGCATGAACACAGGTGTTCAAGGTCGACCCTCACTTCTCCAATGCATAACTTCCAATTGCTTCTCTTTTGTGAAGAAATTTTTAAGTCCCCCTCTATATTTTTTGTTTTTAAACTATTTAAAATCACTCAACAGAAATAAATGACTCTCTAAAACTTCTGGTTTGTCTCCCTGGCAACGCTTTCTTTAAAGCCATTAAGCTAGGCATAAAGTGCTCAAGTAATGAATCCACCCGGATCCCAAGGTATATCAAAGCCAATTTTAACTAACATTGATTTGGCATTTAGAAATGAGCACAAAGCAACATATATCATGCAATGACGAAGTCTAACTCTCTTCATATGCATCGGCATGTCATACAAGAACAATTCATGCACATCAAGTAAAGTCCAATGCATAGTATAAGCAATTTCTTGCAATTTTGTCATATTGGAGAGGTAGAGAGGCGGAGATGTAGTTCCTCTGTCATAATAATTGCAAGTAGGAGCAGCAAGCACATGCATATTATATTTATCAAAATCCTCATGTGCAATAGTAAAATGCAACCCATTAATATAATCCTTAATATGAGCAAACTTCTCTGATATAGTGTAGTTGGGAGAATTCAAAAACATAATAGGACTATCATGCGTGGGTGCAATAGCAACAATTTCATCCTTAACGTAAGGAACTATAGCAAGTTCATCTCCATAAGCATAATTCATATTGGCATCTTGGTCATAAGCATAGCAAGCATCAAGTTCATCAAAAGGGGGGTATTTCAAACGGATCAAAGGGGTCATAGCAATCATCGTAGCATTCATCCTTCGGTAAGAACGAAGGAAAATTAAAGAATGTATGGGATAAAGAGTTACTCTCATTAGAAGGTGGGCACGGGTGATCAATCCGCTCTTCCTCCTTTTGTTCTTCGCTCTCCTCATCTTTTTCATCTAATGAGCTCACAGTGTCATCAATTTCTTCTTCCATAGTTTCCTGCAAAATATTAGTCTCTTCTTGGACAGCCGAGACCTTCTCAATAATTGCATCAATATCAGCATTGTAATTATAATTCAAATAGCAATATTTAAGTATAGAAAGATTTCTAGATCTGTAAACAGCATCATCATAATTTTCATACTCTTCAAACAAACATTTAATTTCACAAGCACCCTTAAAAGCATCAAATTCTTCTATTCGTTCCACATCATAGTAATCATATATACCATTAGCATAAGAAGCCAAGGTTTTATTATCACCAAATTTACATGAAAAGGGCAGGTGTGGAGCATTCATCCTAGAGCAATAAGTATAATCATATCTCAAGCATAAAATTATGAGCATACCAATGCAACATATGAATTTGATCCCATAAGAGTTTCCCTTTTTGGGTCAAGCGATAATCCCTAAAGTATTCATGTTGATCCAACATTACTCCCACTATATAGTTGAATGGGGTTTTCTTAGGATTATCAAAGTGGTGCATAATATCTTTCACATAATGAGCATCGAGGGTTTTAGGAGGTTCCCCATCTCCATGAGTAGCAAGTAAACCTAATTTTTTTTGGTATTTCGTGTTCCATATTCATAACTAAAGATAGAGAACAACTTAGAACATCAAATAAAAACCACTTAGTGATAAATCAAACAAGCACACACGAGAATATTCACCCCACGCTATTAATCCCCGGCAACGGCGCCAGAAAAAGGTCTTGATAACCCACAAGTATAGGGGGTCAATTTTAGACTCTTTAGATAAGTAAGAGTGTCGAACCCAGCGAGGAGATAAAGGTAGGGCAAATATTCCCTCAAGTTCTATCGACCACCGATACAACTCTACGCACGCTTAATGTTCGCTTTACCTAGAACAAGTATGAAACTAGAAGTATTTTGTAGGTGTTGTAGGATAGGTTCGCAAGAAAATAAAGAGCATGTAAATAAAAGCTAGGGGTTGTTTAGATAAAGAAACAACTAAGTTAATTTTAGTAGAGAGCTTTTTGTCACGAGAAAGTTATTTGTCTCTAGGCAATCAATAACTAGACCAGTAATCATTATTGCAATTTTATATGAGGTAGAGGCATAAGCTAACATACTTTCTCTCCTTGGATCATCTGCACTTATGATTGGAACTCTAGCAAGCATCCGCAACTACTAAAGAGCATTAAGGTAAAACCCAACCATAGCATTAAAGTATCAAGTCCTCTTTATTCCCATACGCCATAACCCACTTATCTGTGTTTGTGTTTCTATCAGTCATGCAACGCAGACAATAAGCAAACCATGAACATATTGCAAACCCTGCAGCGGGGATCCCTCACGCTTGTGCGACACGGAGAGCACCATAGGACAACACCAACAATAAAACATGCAACTCAAATCAATGTCACTACAAAAAATACACTTCCGTGATGACACGTGTTTGTCACAGTAGGTCGCTTTTTTGTCATGCATGTACATCCATGACAAATTTATGACAGAATCAAGATAGTCATACTTGTGCTGTCGTAGAAGTGTTCCATGACATTACCAAAATTATCATCATGGAAGTGTCCACTTCCATGATGATAAATCGCGCACCACAGAAATGCTTTCGTCAAGGGTGACCGACACGTGGCATCCACCGTAACGGAACGTTGTTAAGCTATCGGGTCGGGTTTTGGATCCGATAACCCGTTAACAGCCCCGACCAATGGGGATTTTCCATGTGTAAAATCATCATTGGCTAGAGGAAACACGTGTCGGCTCATCGTCGGGACAGATGTCATCCACTCACTGGACAGAAGGTGCCTATGATACGTCGACACGTGGCACGACCCAACAAGTTTAAATGGGCCGGCCCAACTAAAGGCCCACAAGATTGTGCGGACCATAATGGGCCGGCCCAGCTAAAGGCCCACGAGATTTTGCGGACCATAATGGGCTAGCCCAGCTAAAGGCCCACAAGATTTTGCGGGCCATAATGGGCCGGCCCAGGTAAATGCCCACAAGATTTTTGTGTGCCATAATAGGCCGGCCCAGGTAAAGGCCCACAAAATTCTTGCGGATCATAATGGGCCGGCCCAGCTGAAGGCCGACGAGATTTCGCCGACACTAATGGGCCGGCCCAGCTATAGGCCCACAAGATTTTGAGGACCTTAGTAGGCTGGCCCGTTAACTGGCTGCCATGTTTTGGGCCAAATGCCGGCCCATATTTGATACGGTCTATTAATGGCCTGCCACGCTCCGGGCCTAATAGTGGCCCATATGAGATCCGGCCCGTTAAAAGCCTACCATGTTCTGGGCCAAATTACGTCCCAGATCAGATCCGGCCCTTTAAGAGGTTTTGGGCCTAATTATGGCCCATATCAGATTCGGCCCGTCAATTGGACACTATGCTTTTGGGCCCACTTGCTAAAGGCCCACTTAGTAATTCGGCCTGATATTAGTTTTGGCCTGTTAAGGGCCCGTTTAACATTTCGGACCTATATTAATTTCAACCTGTTAAAAGCCCGTCATATAGTTGGGCGTAACTACGGCCCGGTTTGGATCTGGCCTGCTCGCAGCCGATATCTGATTGGGCTAAACAAGGACCGAGACAATTTTTCGGCCTGTTAAAAGCCCGTGATTTGATTCGCACAATCATGGGCCGGGGTTCATTTCGGGCTGCTGCCGGCCCGTCAGCTGATCGGCACGTTTCAGGCCCAACCTACATCGTGATTGCATGACGGCCCGATTATGTACCGTAATTTTACGGTTTGGCCGGTTTACTACGAAGACAGGATATATATATTGTAAAATAACTACAGCATCGTGAATAAGAAAAAACCTATACTATACAATAAAGAAATTACGGCATATTACATCCACTGGGCATCAAAGTTCGCCACTATGATAATAAAGCACAAGCAGACAAAGATTACATACACTAGACATCAAAGATCACCACCAGTGCAAATAAACACGCCGACAAAATAATATACAAAACCGACAGCACTTCAATAGAGTTCAAGAAAGGTTAGCCCTGCTGGGGAGCTGCAGCGCAAGCAGCTGAGCAAGATGATGAGACTGCGCTTGTTCAACACTTATATCTTCCTCACTCTGAAAGATAAACAAGCAGACAGATGACATGTTTTACACATAAAAGTATCAGTGCTGACAATTCATCACATTTCTTACTGACGAATAAAGCACAGTTTAAATTTGCATTAACACAATATGGTATTGTTCGGGTCAAGACATGGCAAGAAATGACATTGTGAAGGAGTTGGCAGCTTCACGACACCACTGGATTACAGATCAAGAACTCATAAGTATCAATGGTTAGTGTGTTGTCAATTTATACCATTTCAGATTGGCAAATAAAGAGACGGTTTAAATAATAGTAGAATGATATGAAATTTTTCATAGTTAAGACATTGCAGAATATGACATTGTGCTGTAGTGGGTAGGTTCACCACACCACTGGATTACAGATGAAGAACAGAAGCATACATGCAGTGCAAAAGAAGATCACTTGCTCTGTATAGTTTAATTTACATGGTATGAAGAAGGAACTTGGTTGTACAACTGAAAACTTAAATTGAGAAAGGACGAACTTTTGTTTATGAACTACATATAATAAACTTTAAACAAGCAATTTGATGCAAACACCAAAAATAAACAGTTGTTGCAGTCATGCCTAACCAAATATATACAACAAAGTTTGAAGGCTTGAGATGGACAAACTTACATTATTGGTGAAGACAGGCTCTATAAAGGCCTTGTCCATGCTGATGGGGGGGCAATTCAAGAAGTTTACCACAGAATCTTCTTCAAAAACATTGCCTTTATTCTATATTTTGTTAAGAGTAAATATAGATGTGATAATATACGAAAAAATGGAGAATATTTAAGATAAGATGAAGAGTGATGCTACATAACCAAGTAGCTATAAATGTAAGTGCAGCGATACAGGCAAAAGGTACAGCCAAGAGCAATGCACAGCTAAACTTCTTCAGTACCAACCTTATGGTAAGAGTAAATATAGATCTGATGTGTAGAAAATGGAGGGTAAAGGAAAATAAGCTGCAGAGTGATGGTACATGAACAACTACCTGTCATTATAAGTACACTGATAAAGGACAGCATGTACTTACAAGAACAATGCAGAGCTAAAAAAACATTGGTATTGGATATATTCTACACTAATGTAACCATTCATACAGATCAGATAATTTGGAGTGAACAATTGATAAGCAAGCTATCATGCATACTGTTGTCACATAATGAACCAGGTATGTATGCAAGAACAGTGATACAGGACAACAGGTACTAACAAGAGCAAAGCAGCGGGCAGCATATTTGCGATATCCTGTCGTTCTTGTCAAACCGGAATTCTTCTTCGAGCAGATTTCCTGCAAAAAAGATCCGTAAGGCACATGCGGAAAAGTAGAAGTTCAAATTGTCATGTGATTTCATAGACATTACCTCATCCTGGGAACGAGACCAATGCATAACAAGGTTTTTCCATTCAATGTCTTCTAAATTTAGCACAGGAGACTTCACCGGAACTTCGTTTATAGACTTGCCATCAAAGTGTGATTTCCTCAGGTAACACTGATATTGCTGCAATGCTTCCTTGAAAAGCACAAGCAAGCTTTGCTCGTCATGACTATCTAGATTGACCCTCGCCTAGTTACAACAATGTAATGTAAATCATTGATGTGTTCAATCAACAGAAAACAGGAAAATAATAGCACTTACACGTAAGTTGGACAGGAAGATGTGAAAATGGTGTTTGTCTTCACAATAATCTTCCCATGATGGGAATATATGCATGTAGTCCCTAACAACATTGAAAACATTGTCTTTTAAACTGGGAATAAATGGAATGGGGTTCCAATCTGCAGGAATTGGCCGTCTCTGCAATTGGGATAGGTCTTCGGCCGGTGGACTTGCTGTACTTTTTGCTGGAGTGGGATTTTTCTATGGTACAGCTGGTGCTATGGCAAATGAAATCGGTATACCTTTTGCTGGAGTGCAGGTCCTGTGTGGTGGGGCTAGTGATGTGGCCAGTGAAGTATGGGTACAGTCTGCTGGAGTCGGTCCTACGTTTTGTGTCACTGGTTGTACAGCCAATATAAGTGGGGTGTTGTCTGATTTTTCCGGCACCACCACGTTTTTCAAGGACTTTACTGGTGCTCCTTCAGGTTCGGCAATCACCCTCTTACTTTTTGATGTCTGATGCACAAGAACAGCATTTGAGTGGAAAAACATGGTATGATGACAGATGGAATATGTATTGATAATGGATGGGCATGGCATCTCGACATATATGATGAGTAAACTAAGCAGATGGCGGTGCAACAAAGTAGAAGAAATGCAAGACAACATATGCAAGATACCCGCAATCAATAAAACATTGCCAAATTAGAACAGGCACCTTGATGGGTGAACAGGACAGGGCATCTGTCTTTGACTCCTCGAGGTTAGAATAGTCATTAGGATGATATTCTGAACAAGAATCAACAGGTGGGGAGCGTATGAGTTTCATTGCATCCAGAATGGCACTCAATGCCTTGGTGCCAATTTTGTAAGTCATTGCAGTGTTTAGCTTCAAGAGTGGACTGCTGCTAGTGCGACACAAAGCAACTACACAGATCATAGTTTAGATATAACAGAAAAACCTTAAGCATCAGAGTAAAATCAGCAAAGTCGAACTTGCTAGAATATATGTGCTAGTATTGCTGGTACGGCTAGAAAGGCTTCTGATACCAGCTCTCTTCAAGTGAAGGTGCAATACTGTTAATATCAATGTAACTCTCAAAGGCGACACGGCTCCCCGCATTTCCTTGCTATTCTTATAGGATTCAAGTGGGCAGGCCACTACAAATCCTATTCCTATGTTTACAAGATCCTACGAATCAAAGAGGCTCAAAGTGTCCATCACAACCGACCGTATAGACCTCTACATTGCAAATGTCCCTGCTCATCATACTGTACTACTAGCATACTCCCTCCGTTCCAAAATATAAGTCTTGGTAGAGATTTCCACTATGGATCACATACAGATGTATCCAGGTACATTTTAGAGTGTAGATTCACTCATTTTGCTCCATATGTAGTCCATGGTGGAATCTATACAAAGACTTGTATTTAGGAATGGAGAGAGTACATACTCCCTCCATTCCTAAATATAGGGTGTATAGTTTTTGGCACGGAAATTAAAGAACGCACATGGAGGGAAAATTTCACAAGTTTTGGGCGAGATTTCACCTGACTAATTGACATGAGAAAATAGAGGATCTTGCTTGATATAATGAAATGTAATCAAATCCCTAAAAAAATTATCCAAATGAGTGGTGCAACACAATACACCTTATATTTTGGTTTTTTCTCAAAAAACTATGCACCTTATATCAAGGAACGGAGGGAGTATTAAAGAAGAACGGAAGAGGAACATGGTAAAGAAGAGCAAGCAGATTTTGGATAATAAAATTTTGGTTGCGCAGTGCCCACACATGATGAACCAAAGCACATTAAGAATGCAACTCCTAGCTGTCTCTCGACCATTTCAGGAGGTTGGATGAAGATCCTACGTCTCCTAACCCTGCTTCTTCCTCGTCTCTGATTCTTCCATACAGAACACCGCACGGGCCACCGGCCGGACCACCGGCCCCCACCGCCTGTGTTCCTCCGCCACCCCCACCCCCCACCCCCACCCCAACCCCCACCCGCGTCGAGTTTTCTTCGTTCGGCGAGGCCCCACAACCACCCGAGCCCCTTCGATTGCACCGGCGAACTCCGACGAGCTCTAAAAAATCGACTGGCCCAATTTTGAAATTTAGTCTACTGTGATTTAACTAGTGTGGAATATAAAAGGGGAAAACCATAAGCATGGCGAGTATGGTATTGAGCGTGCCATGGCGGATCTGAAGCTGCAAACCGGACAAAGGCAACTTCGCAACCAAGACAAGAAATCAGAGTAAAGCAGTGGCGATCTATTTTCTTGCTGCGATAAATAAGTTGAGCATATACGAAAGAGTATCGCCTCTGGTGCGGCGCCATGTACGCATCTGCTGAGAATTTGACGGTGCTGCGATAGCGATGGCTGTCGGCGGCGTGCAAGCAGATCTAGGAGGGTAGACGGTGGCGGCAGGGCGCGGTGGACGAGATGGTCGTAGGAGCGGCGCCGGCAAGGTGGACGACGGCGGGGATGAAGCGAGAGGACGGGATGCAAGGATCCCGGTCCGAAGTCGTGGATGAGAGAGGTCGATCTCTTGTAATGGACGGCAGCGTTGGGGTATCAGCTCCGGCATGGTGGAGGAGGACGACGGTGGATGGGGTGGCGGACGGCGGCGTACGGAGGAGGGTGGGGTGGAGAGGGTGTTTTGGCGCCCACGGAAAACAAATGGGGAAAAGGGAGGTAGAGAGGAAGGGGGGAACCATGTATTCAGGGCGCGCTTGTCTCAAATGCGACAAAATTTACAAACTTAGCCCCCGTTTCAAATTTCTACTACATCACAGCAACACTAGTCGGTCGGGAATAGGACGGTAATCCCGCATACACAGAATATTTGCCGATGAGAGTTTGTTTTTGGCGCCCACCATGTATGAATATGAATCGGGGAGGGAGTCGATTTCGGCGAGGACACACTGTGTTTTGGCGCCCACCGTGTATGAATCCGGGTGAGAGGCGGTTACGTCACGTTTGAGTGAAATTACAAACCTACCCCTATCGAAACCTATAGAAATCCAGTATATAGGCTTTGCATGGCAGGGATAGGAAGCAGTGATTTCCATCTCACAGATTTTGGTTCCGGGCGGTTACTGCGACTTTCCCCGCTTCGTTCAAATTTTGCAGAGTGCACGTTTACCGTGCCAACTCAATTCGAATCCCATTTGTATTCTATTTTTTTCGGGCAGGATCCATTTTCAATTGGAATTACATTCTATATACATCATTTTTTATGTATACTTTCAAAAGCACAACACCATTTATACATAAATATGGTTTACAAATGGCATGATCTCAGATTCATAAGGTTGTATCCATCAATTTGGATTTTCAAATATTTGAAACCACCTTATGTTGAAATCCAATGTATGCATTCCTCGCTAACTGTCTCCAATTAATGTGTGTTTCATGCGGGGTTTTTTTACTCCTCAAACATGTATAATGTGTTTCACACACGCAACATATAGTGTAATCCCGTTTAGACATTAATTGCATATAAACCATGCATTGTTTGTAACTGAAGAATCTATGGATCACCAATATTGATAAACTATATAACATTACACGTGTGCCCAAATTCAAATGAATATGCATGTTTGATACACCAATTTGCGTTATGATATTATCGATGTCGTGATCTCCAGTTTAAATATTTGAATCCCCTTTAATCCAGATATTCGTCTCATATAGCTATCACTCATGCTTATATAGGACTATCTCTCTAGACCTATATGCGTTCATCGTCTCTCAGGTATCTCTCGTGCTACCTATATGTCGACAATGATCTTTTATCTTCGTAACACACTGATGGTACTCTCTCCCTCGACCTTCATCACTCTATCTCTCTCTAAGTATATCTCGCTCCCTGCTGTGTGTCTCTAACTATGATTCTCCATGTGGAATCTCTTTCTCTCACACAAACACAAAACTTTGTCTCCCGGGGTCTCATTTCTCTCTACTATTCCCATGTGTGCCACTCGCACACCCCTCATACAGAGATGTCTTTCGCTCCTTAGATATGAGAACCTATGACTCTTCCTCATCAATATCTCTTTCTCACACACAAACACAAACTCTGTCTCCCAGGGTCTCATATTTCTCCATTGTTCTCTTGTATGTCGCTCACACACACCCTCTCTCCCTAGAGATATCTTGCGTTCCCTCGTATGTCTCTCTAGCTATCACTCTCGTTGTGAAATATCTTTCTCTCTCGCAG
Organism: Triticum aestivum; assembly: GCF_018294505.1. Taxonomy (NCBI): domain Eukaryota; kingdom Viridiplantae; phylum Streptophyta; class Magnoliopsida; order Poales; family Poaceae; genus Triticum; species Triticum aestivum. Next base: position 201,025,627 of record NC_057797.1, read on the forward strand.
ACACAAAACTCCGTCTCGCTGGATCTCATTTCTCTCTGATATCTGTTTGTATGTGACTCACACGCACCCTCTCTCTATCTCTCTCACACCCACACACATAAACCAGCCTTCTGATCCACTCGACTCCTATCTCTAATGCACACTAGCTAGCATCTTTATCTTTCTATTTATTTGTTTCTCCATCAACCTTCTTTCTCGCCCTCACTCTTGATTCCTATCACGCACACTACATATGTTTCTCTCTACATGCAGTCAAGTGCCCTCTCACACACATATATAACTTCACCCTTTGAACCACCCGACGGTCATCTCCAACACCCAAACTAGCGGATGTCCCTCTAGCTAGCATCTCCATCTCTGTATCTATCTGTAGTTTCTTCGTCAACATTTCTTTCTCCCACGGAGTCTTGCTTCCTATCACCCACACTATATATGTCTCTCCATACATATGCATTTATAGGTTGGTCTCTTTTGCACAATCGTTGTGCCTCACTCCCTCTGCTCACCATAGATGCATGCTCCAGCCCACGCCACTATCTCTTAAAGACAAAAACACATGCTCAATTGTCGAGACTTCTTCCATGCATTCTCACATGCATGCATATTGTCATACCGATCCGTCTCTCCCATGTCGTTGATCTTATGACTTATGTCTTCTTTCTTTTATCTCGACCATGCGCGCGCGCGCACACACACACATCCCACGTATACATGTATACCTCTCACACATGCACGTTCAAGGTCTCTATGTCTCCATACGTAGTTAATTACCCTCAATCCTAATGCCACATCGAATCGTTCTCCTCTTTTGTGCACATAACTTCCGCCTGGATGGGTGAAACACACACTCACACTTAACAATCTCCTTCTAGCTACCCCCCCCCCCC
>NC_057797.1:201027004-201060888 GCF_018294505.1 Triticum aestivum
ATGCCCCCCCCCACACACACACACTAAGACTCCATCTCTCTCCCTCTCTCTCACACACACAAACAAAGACTCCATCTCTCTCCTCTCTCTCTCTCTCACACACACACTAAGACTCCATCTCACACACACATGCTCTAGGCGGAGCATTTGTTCCTACCACCCTTCATCCAACCTTACCCGTATGATAAACAATCACCTTTATTTACTTGCATAACATGGACAAATTCCACTTTACTTTAGTAGTCAGCAAACTTATCATTTTTACCCTTATATAAAAACTAGTTGGTGGTGATGGTGTGCCTGCCATCTTGTAATACAGATCGTATGATCTATATCTAAGGATAGAAAGCAAACTATGATAATTTTACAAAAGATACCGGCACCTCTCTCCACATCATTATCTCTCGCAACCTCATTGCTCAGCAATTAAAAAAGGAATAAGTCTCTGGATCAATCTAGCATGCATGGTGGCCGCTGTCGCCTGCCGGCACCGTCCATCCCCATGCCTCCACCCATTCCGACCACCAGTCACCACCACACTCCACTCCTCCTCGCCCTATCTCTCATCTTTCATTTTTCGATGACATTCTCGAGATACCAGTTTTCCGATAAAATTCTTGAGATATCACTAGTTTTTACACATGGGATTACTCCTGCATTGGTCAATCACAACAGGTGTTCTATAAAAAATGCATATTGATGTTCCGTGCAATGCATGAGAATCTTGCTTGTAATTATACAATGCAAATCACGAGCAGGAAGTGACATTTTTTTGACACAACCACGTTAACATGGCCACATAAATCACTAGCTAAAGTAAATACCATTATACTTATATCCCGATGCAAAAGGTTGAGTACATGTCCGAAGAGTAGAGTCGCACACACGCACTCTGTCTCTCAGAATCTCTCTCACACACACACCAGTTACGTGACGCCCACTTAAGCAGACACGTATGTTACAATTTGTGCACCCACTGGTACACGTGATGCTGCGCATTTATTTAAGCCAGAAGGCTAACCCAAACAGTAGCTGCATTCATTCCCCTCCCGCTGCCTCTTCTCTGGTCGCCGTCGCCCGGTAGCCATGGGCCGGCCGAAGGTAACAACATACGCCATACTCCCGCCGGAGCGGCGCTTTAATATGGAAATTTTAGTGGTCATGCATGCATCTTTTTGTGCTAGCACTCCTATATAAGGGTTGACAGGTCACTTCCCGCGGACGTGTGCGGGCGGTGGAAGAGGAAGGAGAAGGGAAGCGGGCTATGGAGTAACGTTTTTTACCACAATTTCTTAGGAAACTGAGTGCAATAATTGAGTAGTTTTCCAAACTACCAGTACTACACCTGAAACGGTTCAAAACCTATACTCCCTTGCCAGCGCGCACTTCCCACATGAAATGGTCAGCGTCCCCCTGGAGCGTTAGTGCCGCATTAATGCCCGGCCAGAGCGGAGGCGACCTCTCACTGGCGCCGGCTTTGAAGTGGCGCGACGACCAAGAGAGCGTCGCTTCCCGGTGCACGCGACTGCTCCGCGTCGAGACTGGCCATAGGCCCTGTTTGGATCCATGGGTTAGAGTTAGTTTGAGCTAGTTGGGGCTCAAATAGCCCTAAACTATCCAAGCATGGGGGTTTAAATTGGAGCAAGTTGCACCGAACCCACCAAAAAAAGTATCCCACCCAAGAGGTGCTAACTGGAGATAGTTCTCATTGGGACCACTGAAAAATCGCTTTTTTCTCTCCATGAAGTGCATTTATTGTCAATCTAACCCTGTCACCCAAACACCTCTTTGGCTACAGTTAGTTCAGGGTTAGTCATGAGTTAGTCTAACCTCTAGCTAAGTTAGAGTATCAAACAGGAGCAGTATAGGACATGCAAGTTGCTCAAAGCATACAGGCAAATTCGTACGTGAAAGGATTTTTTTTCTTTTTGAAAACGGAATGTGAAAGGAATTTTTTTAGAATGCTCTTGGCATGTCGCTAACATGTGATAGTTAACCGACCTCAATAGACGGCAGAAACGCCAGCCCGCCGCACTTTGATAGAGACGAGGAGGGAGAAGCGATACAGGCTGCTGGATTACTAGAGATAGGTGTCGCACGGAAGCCAAGAAATATGGTGATAGCATGGGTTAGCCATGTACTAGTATGATACTACACTGGGCTGCCGTGTTTCATACTCTTCCAGTCCACTGTGGAGATGATTGGTTAATTTTATATCGCTGAATAATATTAAATATTATGAGTGCAGACGCTCCACCACGAGTTTCCTTGCTCCTTCTCGGTCGTCCGGAATCTATGTTCTTCCACTCTACTTTTTTACGTGAGCTTTGTTCATCCTTTTGCCAACACGCGAGACATCTAGCATCAAGGTGCACGTGTTATGCAAGGATCGTTCCATCTATATGAAGAACACGTGGGACTGGAACTACGAGACGAACATGTACCCAGGAGTGGACGTACGAACCTGAGTAATGTAGCGCAGTAAGTGAAGTAGAAAGGCACAAATGGTATGAACATGCGTGGCATATAGGGTGTGTTTGCTTGCGTTCTCGTCTCAGCATAGTTGTTCCCTCTTCATGCATGCTCAACTCAACACCCCTCTTCATGCATGCTTCTAGTGTATTTGTGCTAAACTAGTGTGGACTCATGCACCCTCCATACACTCTACCAAACACCCAAAAGTAGGTCGAGAAGGGAACTCTTGGGCAGCATTTGTCTCTTACTACATACTACCACTAAATGTTGTACGTGCAATGCACGGTGATGTTATGGAGTACGTGCCTAAGTACTCTACTACTACTATATTAGTTGGAGGCACATATTAACTTTTATATGTGTTTACGTGTATGCCCCGAGACCTTCCAACTAGACGTGTCTTTGACTCCAGGTCGCACTTTGTATCCTTCATACCACTAAGTACTACTACGTGTGGTCTCCGACCCAGAAGTGGAAGAAGTGGAGACGCTCTACCATGATGTTTTTTTACGTTGGGCTCTACCACGCTGTTCATGTCCCACTCCTTTCGCTGACGTGTGGGACATCCAGCACGTGCTGTGTTTGGCACCCTTCGTCGTAAGAGTTGAAACGCTAGCATTCATCAGGAAAAAAATTATAAATCGGCAGTGATACTTTTTTTTTGCGAACCAATCAGCAGTGATACTATACCACGTGGTTTCCTTGCTCCTCGATATCGGAAAGAATACTTCCGTTCGCCAACATGTGGGACGTCGACCATCCTGGTCCACTTGCCATGCACGCAGAACTCCAAGGGAGTCACCCAGGTTGTCGTGCCGCAGTAACAATAACTAATGAGCCGTCAAATCATAGGCCCACTTCCCACTTTGAAGTTGCTTGGACGAAGGAACCATCATGACTTCGTTGAATTCCGCTTCTTGAAGAAAACTACTGTACCAGCAGTACTGCTAGCTACAGTAGTTACTCCAACAGAGGCCTCCTTTCGTTCATAGGATAGGAATATGAAAATCATAGGAAGTGAGATGACATGCATCTCAATTCCTATATAGAAAGAGATGCCATTTGCTGCTTAGGATAGGAATTTTTCCATTTAGTCTAGGCTAATGTACTGGTAATTTGCTCTAAAAACTACAGTAGTAACTAGTAGTACTGGTACATGCTCGTACTCAGACACACACAAACACTAACTACTAGTACTACTACTTCTCACATGCTGGCCAGACGCCGTCGTTCTCCTTCCTGGCTTTGTCGGTGACACCCCACCGTGCTTAGATCTCCGCCGGCCTCTCCGCAGCAGCGCGTGCGTCCTTTTCTTTCTTGCGGCGGCGGGCCTCTCTTTTCTTGAGTGCTTTCTGACTTTTCCGCTCCCTCTGTGCGGCTTTGGCTGCCTCTTGCTCTACCGCCCATTCGGCCTTGGCATCTTCAAATTCCTCCCACATAGTTGTGAGGTCGCGAGCGGCGATAAACTCGGCACGGCGGGATGCGATCGCTTCCCTACCATTTTGTGTGCGGTCGTGGGCGGCGAGGAACTCGGCGCGGCGGGATGCCATCGCTGCCTTACCGGTTAGTGTGCGGCGCGGTGGCATGAACGACGCTTGGTGAGAGCTTTGGGGTGGAGTGGCCGGACAACCGTATAGTGCATTGGTTTGTCAAGAGCTCAAGGACAGAAGACGAAGCAAATTTGGATTCCCCTTCAATCCTGGTCATTTATTACCGAGTAAAATGCATTGGCGGTCATCGAACTTGTCTTGATAGCTCACTTTGATCATTGTATACGAGATATGGTGATTATACGGTCACTGGCTCAGCGTATAGCTCCGTATTTGTCTGCTTGACCAGTCAAATAGTCCGCATGCACCTCATCAGCTCGTGTTCTTTATCTTTCTACGCGGGCCTACCTGTCAATGGAGAAAGAAATACTGTAAAAACCAAAATTATGCTAGAGTCCGGACCGCTTCCAGAGCCCGCTCTCACCGCCCTGGCCCCTCAAGAGGCCAGCTGCCCGCCGCATGCATGCATAGCAAGTAGTACTCCTTATGTGGAGGAGAGAGAGGCATTGACAAAGTCAAGGAGTGGGCTCTGCAAGAGCCCGTCTCTACACGTGCTCCTAGGTATAAAAAATAATTCTAAAAAGGCATAAAAACAATTGTGTCTTAAAAAAAAGAAAGGTAAAAAACATTTGAGAGGAAATAGATAGAGAGAAAGTGAGAAAAAGATGTAACCTGGGCATTACATGAGGAAGGAGGGAGTGGTGCACATGCCAAGTTCACTGGGCTGCCGTGTTTCACACTCCTCCGTCGTAACAGTGGAGACAATAGCTTTCATCAAAAATAAACAATGAATACTCGTTGCTCGTCCTCTATATTGTAAAGAATACTTTAATTCGCCGACATGTGGGACGTCGACCATCCTGGTCCACCTGCCATGCACAAAATTATCCTGGTCTACCCCGGTCGTATCGCAGGCCCAACCTTTCCCACTATAAGTTGTTCGGACGAAGGAACCATCATGACTTCGTTGAATTCCGCTTCTTCAAGAAAACTTACTGTACCCGCAATACTGCTACCACACGCGAAGACTGGACGGCACTGTACCACGTCATATCACTGAAACCCACTAGGGCAAACTAGCCCGCCTAGGTCATCTATTTTGGAACGGAGGGAGTACGTCTCTGCACTGCTATGATTTTGTGTTGCACGTCATATCACTGAAACCCACTAGGCCAAACTAACCCGCCTAGGTCATCAATCGCTAAGCCTACAATTTTAGGAGCTAGGGCTATTGGTCGATCGACGAGGGATAAGTATAAGCGTACCACGAGCTCATCAGCCCCAACGTTTCTCTTCGGTGAGTGTTTTGCAAGTACTATAGCTCGCACAGTAGCTATCCTACTAACACCAAGAATCATCAAACAAGCCTTGCTGATATGATAAACAGTTCAAACTTACATCTAATCATGCCATATATTACATCAAAAGTTGGTGAGGATACATCTGTTTCCATAACTCGGAGAGGGTTCGCATGATTCACTATCAAACAAAAGTAGCAAGATCCGCCCACACAAGACAGTGCACTAGCCCTAAGATGGTTTGATAACATGCATCGTTCTGGTAATTAAACACAGGGCAATGCAAACTACCCTGAAGGATTAGCCCGACCAACTATTTCTTGTCATCGATCTCTCGGGCAATGACCACAGCACGGACAGCGGCATGGGAATCGATTTCTAGGGCGATGTCCGCGGGACTGACCGCGACATCAGAATCGATCTTTGGGGCGATGTCCACAGGATGGACAGCGGCATCGGAATCGATCTCCGGGGCGATGCCAACAGGACGGGCCACGACATCGGAATCATCAAGGACGTCCACCGGCACCTGCACAACCCTAACATATTAGCAAGCACATTGCAAATAATCAAAAACCACAACTATGGTAATAAGCCATTATTTTTTACCTTGTGCAACTCATCGGGGGATCTCATCCCTCCAGGGGCCATCTCCTCATCCTCGATGGGGGCCATCACCTTGCCAGGGGAATACTGCTTCTCAACGGCGACTATCTCCTCAAACTCGGTCTTGAGCCTCACATACGTGGCAATTAGAGTTCCTAGGGTAGGCACGGTGGGGCCCTTGCCGTTCTTCCAACTTCCTTTGAGGAGTTCATCCGCCAACGTCCTCAACTCTTTGGTCAATGCTTGTTTCTTGGAGTTCTTCGTCTCCATGGGTTGGCCCGCCAACATGGTCAACTGGTTGGTCGGTGCTTGCTTCCTGGAGATCGCTGTCTCAAGTGGGTTGTCCGCTGGCAACTCTTTGCCTAGTGCTCCAGGATCCATCAATGAATTGACAAACAAAAAACAATCGAAAGGAAACCACAATCGCAATGAAAACGGGAAAAGAATAGGATGTGAGAATCGGTCGGTGCTTCGCAAAAAGAAGATTCTTGGAATGAAAATATAGCAGCATAACTGATTCGCCCACCTTTGCTTCGTCGGTATAGAAGAAAAATGGCATAAGTTAGTAGCCTGGAGTGAGGTTTTCTTCAAGAAAGGGAAGAAAGGGCTTGAACGAGCGTTCCAGTGAAATGATGGTTGCTTCGTCAAGTCCAACTTGGAGGCCACCTTACCACTGCTGGTAAAGGTGTCGGTTTTATGATATGACAGGTCATGACGGCCACACCGGGGTTACAGGTGAGTCTCGACTATAGCACCTCGCTGTGAATTGGTGGATGGCACGCGGGCCCGGATGCTTTGAAATGTCCCGCATGTAGATAGAGCGGCTAGTCATATAGGAGTGCTCAATATTGTGCACCGCGACCAAGGCGGAGAGGAAAACGAGAGAACTACGTAATTAATGCATGAGTTTAATTAGGGTAGTTTTATAAAGTACGAGATACATTCCTCCAATCGCAAAATGCCTTGGTTCATGAGATTTGAGATTTGAGCCCTATAAACCAGAAGGGAGGGAGTACTGCACACGGTGTAGTCTAGTCACTTGTTGAAATCTCTAGAAAGGAAAATACTCCTTTCCGGTTTACAGGGCTATACTACTCCCTCCGTCTAGGTGTGTAAGTCATCTTAGGCTAGCCATAGTGGGAGTAACTTAGATAGTAACATAGCGCACTCCAAGAATTTTTTGCTTATGTGGCAAGTAATTAATAAGAGGTGGTAACATAATATGTTACTGTAACATAGTACTTTTCAAGATAAGATGAGTCTACAAGCTAATAAATGAAGCCATCTAAAATACTACTATTATGTTACTTTGCATTATGAAGGTAGTAATTTAGGCTAGTGTCATATGCATGACACTAGTCTAACTTACTCCCCACTATGACCAGCCTTACGAAAACCAAATAGTCCCAAAACACTTAGGCATGGTGCATTAACTTCTACCTTGTTTCTTGTTTCTTGACATATCAACCAATAAGAGATGAGAGGTGTGCATGCTTTTAATGACTTGCAATGGCTAGTTCATTGCATGCAATGCTATTAATTAGCAAATAAACATTGGTGACCCCAGGAGGAAACGGTGCTAAGTGCGTGGACCTATGCAGAATGAGTATCAACCAATGGATGATGGAGTTTAATTGTTAAACAATAGCAATTTTGTCTCATGCAAGAGCCTGGCTATTACTCCAAGGAACCGCACCACATGAGCGTTCGCAACTGCCACGTTCGGGTTGCGCTTGGCTCTTCGCCTCTTCGAGAAGATGAACAATAATGATTACTCCTACTTCTACAGTATCGAATGCACTGCTGCATGTCCGTCCACCGCGTGCGGGGGGATAGCGAAAGCTTCAACTTACTGCTCCTGCCTTTGCGTCCATGACAGGTGGGCCCAACAGGTGGTTGGCCCTCCTGTCATGCAGCCAAAGGCAGGTGCAGTTAAGGCACCGGAGCTCAGTCCGCGAGGGAGAGGGCGTTGTAGTAATGAAATTTCTCGGTCTTGTACGAGTTGACGAAGATAGGGGTTGCTTGCTTGCTAGGGTTGCTCACTACGTATATATAGGTCGGAGCCTCGCGCTTGCTTGCTAGGGTTGCTCTATTCACGCACTCTCATCCTCTCCAGATTTAAACAAGACAGGGGTAGTAACACTGTCTTTCTCCCTTCAAAAAACACTGGCTTTCTATCCTCACCGTTGGTTACAGATCCAGACGTATCCCCCTCCGCCGGTGAAGGGGAGGAGGGGCAGCGTTTAGGCCGTCGTCGACAGTGAGGGAGGAGACCCACTGCCGGCTGTACCGTTATCTCTGGCCGAGCACCGGCACGGGAGGTCCTCCGATTCCTTCAACGTTGCCTGTGGGTGGATCCGGCCTCCCGCCGCCCACCTATCCACATCCCGATGACCTTCAGGTATATCTTCATTCGAAACCGCCTTAGCTCTACTTCCCCAGCTCGCTACGTCGCTGCATGTGCATCATTTTCTACCTCTCAGCCCCTCTCGATCGGATGGTCCAACGTCACATATTTTTTTTCTTCTATTTTTAGAGGTAAATCTACTTCATGGAGTCAAATCTTGTACTCCCTCCGTCCGAAAATACTTGTCATAGAAATGGATGTATCTAGATGTATTTTAGTTCTAGATGTTGGGGAACGTAGTAATTTCAAAAAAATTCCTACGCACATGCAAGATCATGGTGATGCATAGCAACGAGGGGGAGAGTCTGATCTACATACCCTTGTAGATCGCAACGGAAGCGTTGACACAACATAGAGGAAGTAGTCGTACGTCTTCTTCCCGATCCGACCGATCCAAGCACCGTTACTCCGGCACCTCCGAGTTCTTAGCACACGTACAGCTCGATGACGATCCCCGGGCTCCGATCCAGCAAAGCTTCGGGGAGGAGTTCCTTCAGCACGACGGCGTGGTGATGATCTTGATGTTCTACCGACGCAGGGCTTCGCCTAAGCACTACAACGATATGATCGATGTGGAATATGGTGGCAAGGGGCACCGCACACGGCTAAGGAACGATCTCAATGATCAACTTGTGTGTCTATGGGGTGCCCCCTGCCCCTGTATATAAAGGATGGAGGAGGAGGAGGCCGGCCAAGGCTAGGCGCGGCCAGGATGTGGAGTCCTACTAGGACTCCAAGTCCTAGTAGGAGTCCACCAAGAGGGGAGGAAGGGAGAAGGAAGTGGAGGAGTAGGAAAGGTGGCCGGCCCACTTTTCCCTAGTCCAATTCGGACTAGAGGGGAGGGGGGCACAGCAGGCCTTTTCTCCTCTTCCCACTAAAGCCCATCAAGGCCCAATACTTCTCCCAGCGAATTCTCGTAACTCTCCGGTACTCCGAAAAATACCCGAATCACTCGGAACCTTTCCGAAGTCTGAATATAGTCGTCCAATATATCAATCTTTACGTCTCGACCATTTCGAGACTCCTCGTCATGTCCCCGATCTCATCCGGGACTCCGAACTCCTTCGGTACATCAAAAACTCATAAACTCATAATATAACTGTCATCGAAACCTTAAGCGTGCGGACCCTACGGTTCGAGAACAATGTAGACATGACCGAGACACGTCTCCGGTCAATAACCAATAGCGGGACCTGGATGCCCATATTGGTTCCTACATATTCTACGAAGATCTTTATCGGTCAGACCGCATAACAACATACGTTGTTCCCTTTGTCATCGGTATGTTACTTGCCCGAGATTCGATCGTCAGTATCCAATACCTAGTTCAATCTCGTTACCGGCAAGTCTATTTACTCGTTCCGTAATACATCATCTCACAACTAACATATTAGTTGTAATGCTTGCAAGGCTTATGTGATGTGTATTACCGAGAGGGCCCAGAGATACCTCTCCGACAATCAGAGTGACAAATCCTAATCTCGAAATACGCCAACCCAACATCTACCTTTGGAGACACCTGTAATGCTCCTTTATAATCACCCAGTTACGTTGTGACGTTTGGTAGCACCCAAAGCGTTCCTCCGGCAAACGGGAGTTGCATAATCTCATAGTCATAGGAACATGTATAAGTCATGAAGAAAGCAATAGCAACATACTAAACGATCGGGTGCTAAGCTAATGGAATGGGTCATGTCAATCAGATCATTCAACTAATGATGTGACCTCGTTAATCAAATAACAACTCTTTGTTCATGGTTAGGAAACATAACCATCTTTGATTAACAAGCTAGTCAAGTAGAGGCATACTAGTGACACTCTGTTTGTCTATGTATTCACACATGTATTATGTTTCCGGTTAATACAATTCTAGCATAAATAATAAACATTTATCATGATATAAGGAAATAAATAATAACTTTATTATTGCCTCTAGGGCATATTTCCTTCAGTCTCCCACTTGCACTAGAGTCAATAATCTAGATCACATCACCATGTGATTAACATCGATAGTTCACATCATCATGTGATTAACACCCATAGTTCACATCGCCATGTGACCAACACCCAAAGGGTTTACTAGATTCGGTAATCTAGTTCACATCCCTATGTGATTAACACCCAAAGAGTACTAAGGTGTGATCATGTTTTTCTTGTGAGAGAATCTTAGTCAACGGTCTTTCACATTCAGATCTGTTATGTATTTTGCAATTTTCTATGTCTACAATGCTCTGCACGGAGCTACTCTAGCTAATTTCTCCCACTTACAATATGTATCTAGATCGAGACTTAGAGTCATCCAGATCAGTGTCAAAACTTGCATCGACGTAACCCTTTGCGGCGAATCTTTTTGTCACCTCCATAATCGAGAAACATATCCTTATTCCAGTAAGGATAATTTTGACCGCTGTCCATTGATCTACTCCTAGATCACTATTGTACTCCCTTGCTTAACATAGGGTATACAATAGATCTGGTGCACAACATGACATACTTTATAGAACCTATGGCCAAGGCATAGGGAATGACTTTCATTCTCTTTCTATCTTTTGCCGTGGTCAGGCTTTGAGTCTTACTCAACTTCACACCTTGTAATACAGGCAAGAACTCTTTCTTTGACTGCTCCATTTTGAACTACTTCAAAATCTTGTCAAGGTATGTACTCATTGAAAAAAGTTATCAAGCGTCTTGATCTATCTTTATAGATCTTGAAGCTCAATATGTAAGTAGCTTCACCGAAGTCTTTCTTTGAAAAAACTCCTTTCAAATACTCCTTTATGCTTTATAGAATAATTCTACATTATTTCCGATCAACAATATGTCAATCACATATACTTATCAGAAATGTTGTAGTGCTCCCACTCACTTTCTTGTAAATACAGGCTTCAATGCAAGTCTGTATAAAACTATATGCTTTGATCAACTTATCAAAACGTATATTCCGACTCCGAGATTCTTGCACCAGTCCATAGATGGATCGCTGGAGCTTGCATATTTTGTTAGCACCTTTAGGATTGACAAAACCTTCTGGTTGTATCATATACAACTCTTCATTAATAAATCTATTAAGGAATGCAGTTTTGTTTATCCATATGCCAGATTTCATAAAATGCGGCAATTGCTAACATGATTCGGACAGACTTAAGCATAGATACGAGTGAGAAACTCTCATCGTAGTCAACACCTTGAACTTGTCGAAAACCTTTTGCAACAATTCTAGCTTTGTAGATAGTAACACTACTATCAGCGTCTGTCTTCCTCTTGAAGATCCATTTATTCTCAATTGCTTGCCGATCTTCGGGCAAGTCAACCAAAGTCCAAACTTTGTTCTCATACATGGATCATATCTCAGATTTCATGGCCTCAAACCATTTCGCGGAATCTGGGCTCATCATCGCTTCCTCATAGTTCGCAAGTTCGTCATGGTCTAGTAACATGACTTCCAGAACAGGATTACCGTACCACGCTGGTGCGGATCTCACTCTGGTTTACCTACGAGATTCGGTAGTAACTTGATCTGAAGTTACATGATCATCATCATTAGCTTCCACACTAATTGGTGTAGGTGTCACAGAAACCGGTTTCTGTGATGTACTACTTTCCAATAAGGGAGGAGGTACAGTTACCTCATCAAGTTCTACTTTCCTCCCACTCACTTCTTTCGAGAAAAACTCCTTCTCCAGAAAGTTTCCGAATTTAGCAACAAAATTCTTGCCTTCGGATCTGTGATAGAAGGTGTACCCAACAATCTCCTTTGGGTATCCTATGAAGACATATTTCTCCGATTTGGGTTTGAGCTTATCAGGTTGAAACTTTTTCACATAAGCATTGCAACCTCAAACTTTAAGAAACGACAGCTTAGGTTTCTTGCTAAACCATGGTTCATACGGTGTCGTCCCAACGGATTTAGATGGTGCCCTATTTAACGTGAATGCAGCTGTCTCTAATGCATAACCCCAAAACGATAGTGGTAGATCGATAAGATACATCATAGATTGCACTATATCCAATAAAGTACGGTTATGACGTTCGGACACACCATTACATTGTGGTGTTCCAGGTGGCATGAGTAGTGAAACTATTTCACATTGCTTTTAACTGAAGGCCAAACTCGTAACTCAAATACTCTTCTGTACGATCAGATCGTAGAAACTTTATTTTCTTGTTACGATGATTTTCCACTTCACTCTGAAATTCTTTGAACTTTTCAAATGTTTCAGACTTATGTTTCATCAAGTAGATATACTCATATCTGCTCAAATCATCTGTGAAGATTAGAAAATAATGATACTTGTCGCGAGCCTCAATATTCATCGGACCACATACATCAGTATGTATGATTTCCAACAAATCTGTTGCTCGCTCCATTGTTCCGAAGAACAGAGTCTTAGTCATCTTGCCCATGAGGCATGGTTCGCAAGCATCAACTGATTCATAATCAAGTGATTCCAAAAGCCCATCAGCATGGAGTTTCTTCATGCGCTTTACACCAATATGACCTAAACGGCAGTGCTACAAATAAGTTGCACTATCATTATTAACTTTGCATCTTTTGGTTTCAATATTATGATTATGTGTATCACTACGATCGAGATCCAACGAACTATTTTCATTGGGTGTGTAACCATATAAGGTTTTATTCATGTAAACAGAATAACAATTTATTCTCTTACTTAAATGAATAACCGTATTACAATAAACATGATCAAATCATATTCATGCTCAACGCAAACACCAAATAACACTTATTTAGGTTCAACACTAATCCCGAAATTATAGGGAGTGTGCGATGATGATCATATCAATGTTGGAACCACTTCCAACACACATCGTCACTTCACCCTTAACTAGTCTCTGTTTATTTTGCAACTCCCGTTTCGAGTTACTAATCTTAGCAACTGAACTAGTATCAAATACTGAGGGTTTGCTATAAACACTAGTAAAGTACACATCAATAACATGTATATCAAATATACTTATGTTCACTTTGCCATCCTTCTTATCCGCCAATCACTTGGGGTAGATCCGCTTCCAGTGACCAGTCCCTTTGCAGGAGAAGCACTTAGTCTCAGGCTTAGGACCAGACTTGGGCTTCTTCACTTGAGCAGCAACTTGCTTGCTGTTCTTCTTGAAGTTCCCCTTCTTCCCTCTGCCCTTTTCTTGAAACTAGTGATCTTGTCAACCATCAACACTTGATGTTTTTCTTGATTTCTACCTTCGTTGATTTCAGCATCACGAAGAGCTTGGGAGTTGTTTCCGTTATCCCTTGCATATTATAGTTCATCACGAAGTTCTACTAACTTGGTGATGGTGACTAGAGAATTCTGTCAATCACTATCTTATCTGGAAGATTAACTCCCACTTGATTCAAGCGATTGTAGTACCCAAACAATCTGAGCACATGCTCACTAGTTGAGCGATTCTCCTCCATCTTTTAGCTATAGAACTTGTTGGAGATTTCATATCTCTCAACTCGGGTATTTGCTTGAAATATTAACTTCAACTCCTGGAACATCTCATATGGTCCATGACGTTCAAAACGTCTTTGAAGTCCCGATTCTAAGCCATTAAGCATGGTGCACTAAACTATCAAGTAGTCATCATATTGAGCTAGCCAAACGTTCATAACGTTTGCATCTGCTCCTGCAATAGGTCCGTCACCTAGCGGTGCATCAAGGACATAATTCTTCTGTGCAGCAATGAGGATAAACCTCAGATCACGGATCCAATCCGCATCATTGCTACCAACATCTTTCAACACAATTTTCTCTAGGAACATATCAAAATAAACAAAGGGAAGCAACAACATGAGCTATTGATCTACAACATAATTTGCAAAATACTACCAGGACTAAGTTCATGATAAATTTAAGTTCAATTTAATCATATTACTTAAGAACTCCCACTTAGATAGACATCGCTCTAATCCTCTAAGTGATCACGTGAACCAAATCAACTAAACCATGTCCGATCATCGCGTGAGATGGAGCAGTTTCATTGGTGAACATCACTATTTTGATCATATCTACTATATGATTCACGCTCAACCTTTCGGTCTCCGTGTTCCGAGGCCATATCTGTATATGCTTGGCTCGTCAAGTATAACCTGAGTATTCCGCGTGTGCAACTGTTTTGCACCCGTTGTATTTGAACGTAGAGCCTATCACACCCGATCATCACGTGGTGTCTCAGCACGAAGAACTTTCGCAACGGTGCATACTCAGGGAGAACACTTCTTGATAATTAGTGAGAGATCATCTTATAGTGCAACCGTCAATCAAAGCAAGGTAAGATGCATAAAAAGATAAACATCACATGCAATCAATATAAGTGATATGATATGGCCATCATCATCTTGTACTTGTGATCTCCATCTCCGAAGTACCGTCATGATTTCTATCGTCACCGGCATGACACCATGATCTCCATCATCTTGATCTATATCAATGTGTCGTCACATGGTCGTCTCGCCAACTATTGCTCTTGCAACTATTGCTATCGCATAGCGATAAAGTAAAGCAATTATTTGGCGCTTGCATCTTATGCAATAAAGAGACAACCATAAGGCTTTTGCCAGTTGCCGATAACTTTAACAAAACATGATCATCTCATACAACAACTTATATCTCATCACGTTTTGACCATATCACATCACAACATGCCCTGCAAAAACAAGTTAGACGTCCTCTACTTTGTTGTTGCAAGTTTTACGTGGCTGCTACGGGCTTAAGCAAGAACCAATCTCACCTACGCATCAAAACCACAACGATAGTTTGTCAAATAGACTCCGTTTTAACCTTCGCAAGGACCGGGCGTAGCCATACTTGGTTCAACTAAAGTTGGAGAGACAGTCGCCCGCAAGCCATCTATGTGCAAAGCACGTCGAGGGAACCGGTCTCGCGTAAGCGTACGCGTAAGGTTGGTCCGGGTCGTCTCGTCCAACAATACCGCCGAACCAAAGTATGACATGCTGGTAGGCAGTATGACTTGTATCGTCCACAACTCACTTGTGTTCTACTCGTGCATATAACACCAACATAAATAACCTAGGCTCTGATACCACTTTTCGGGAACGTAGTAATTTCAAAAAAATTCCTACGCACACGCAAGATCATGGTGATGCATAGCAACGAGGGGGAGAGTCTGATCTACATACCCTTGTAGATCGCAATGGAAGCATTGACACAACGTAGAGGAAGTAGTCGTACGTCTTCTTCCCGATCCGACCGATCCAAGCACCGTTACTCCGGCACCTCCGAGTTCTTAGCACACATACAGCTCGATGACGATCCCCGGGCTCCGATCCAGCAAAGCTTCGGGGAGGATTTCCTTCAGCACGACGGCGTGGTGATGATCTTGATGTTCTACCGACGCAGGGCTTCGCCTAAGCACTACAACGATATGATCGATGTGGAATATGGTGGCAAGGGGCACCGCACACGGCTAAGGAACGATCTCAATGATCAACTTGTGTGTCTATGAGGTGCCCCCTGCCCCTGTATATAAAGGATGGAGGAGGAGGAGGCCGGCCAAGGCTAGGCGCGGCCAGGATGTGGAGTCCTACTAGGACTCCAAGTCCTAGTAGGAGTCCACCAAGAGGGGAGGAAGGGAGAAGGAAGTGGAGGAGTAGGAAAGGTGGCCGGCCCCCTTTTCCCTAGTCCAATTCATACTAGAGGGGAGGGGGTGCGCAGCAGGCCTTTTCTCCTCTTCCCACTAAAGCCCATCAAGGCCCAATACTTCTCCCAGCGAATTCCCGTAACTCTCCGGTACTCCGAAAAATACCCGAATCACTCGGAACCTTTCCGAAGTCCGGATATAGTCGTCCAATATATCGATCTTTACGTCTCGACCATTTCGAGACTCCTCATCATGTCCCCGATCTCATCCGGGACTCCGAACTCCTTCGGTACATCAAAAACTCATAAACTCATAATATAACTGTCATCGAAACCTTAAGCGTGCGGACCCTACGGTTCGAGAACAATGTAGACATGACCGAGACACGTCTCCGGTCAATAACCAATAGCGGGAACTGGATGCCCATATTGGTTCCTACATATTCTACGAAGATCTTTATCGGTCAGACCGCATAACAACATACGTTGTTCCCTTTGTCATTGGTATGTTACTTGCTCGAGATTCGATCGTCGGTATCCAATACCTAGTTCAATCTCGTTACTGGCAAGTCTCTTTACTCGTTCCGTAATACATCATCTCACAACTAACATATTAGTTGTAATGCTTGCAAGGCTTATGTGATGTGTATTACCGAGAGGGCCCAGAGATACCTCTCCGACAATCGGAGTGACAGATCCTAATCTCGAAATACGCCAACCCAACATCTACCTTTGGAGACACCTGTAATGCTCCTTTATAATCACCCAGTTACGTTGTGACGTTTGGTAGCACCCAAAGTGTTCCTCCGGCAAACGGGAGTTGCATAATCTCATAGTCATAGGAACATGTATAAGTCATGAAGAAAGCAATAGCAACATACTAAACGATCGGGTGCTAAGCTAATGGAATGGGTCATGTCAATCAAATCATTCAACTAATGATGTGACCTCGTTAATCAAATAACAACTCTTTGTTCATGGTTAGGAAACATAACCATCTTTGATTAACGAACTAGTCAAGTAGAGGCATACTAGTGACACTCTGTTTGTCTATGTATTCACACATGTATTATGTTTCCAGTTAATACAATTCTAGCATGAATAATAAACATTTATCATGATATAAGGAAATAAATAATAACTTTATTATTGCCTCTAGGGCATATTTCCTTCACTAGACACATCCATTTTGATGACAAGTAATTCCGGACGGAGGGAGTACTTGGTTCAAACAAGAAATAAATGGGGGTGGGGGAATTTAGTGTGTACATTGGACTTGGTACAAACAGGAAGGAAAGGGGGGTGAAAGTAGTACAGACTGGTCATCCAACCGGTCTCTTGGTCGAAAAGGGAAATATAGGGGTAACGCTGTACACAGTGGTATGACCAGGACTAGATTTGCTATCCACACATAGGAGTAGGTGGCTAGTGTGAAGAAAAATGGGACCAACCCAGATATGTTTCTTGGATGTTTGTTTCTCGGGGCAACAAACTATGAATCACCACTTTATGCCCCTGTTTACGTACATGGTGCTGGACTGCTGGTGCACCCACTATTATAAGCCATGACAAGTTTAGCCAAATGTTTTTGCCTGTAATTGTTTGAGACTCTAACTGTTTCCTCTGTGCCTTTTTGTGCAAACAGGGATATCCAATTCACCTGGTTGATGTTGTGAACTTTTGGTGCACTGCACAAAACTCTTCTTAAAAGAAGTGACTTTTGTGTTGTTTAACTAGAATGTAGAATGGAACAGTTGGTTCATTTTGGTGGAACTGCACAAAGGGAGATCTGTGTTCCAATCCTCATCATCCATATTGGCGCCATAACCTTCCTTTAGGTAAGAATGATATTTAATGAATGTGTTCATCTCTATTTTCTGACTGCCATGAGAAAATAATGTTGTTTTTTACTAGTACACTTGTACTCCCTCACTGACAAAACCAATTCTGGATTAGAAGGCCAATCATGTACTTGGTTTCACCAACTGGTGAGGAGAAAGAGAAACAGAGCATGAAGAGGAAGAAGAAGAAGAAGAAACAGTGCCAAGGCAATCTTGCTGAAGCCAGAGGCCTCGGTCGAGGCCATTCAAGGGCTCCGGCAATGACTACCTTACATGTGAGACGATCCTCCAGGGAGCCCTTCCACTTCTGCTGTCTCACTTAATTAATTAGGAGTACATAAGTACCACTAATTTACTACTGCCTAATTTTCCTATTGGAGTTAAACAAATCTTTAGTAGGACCCTATGCTGAATCATGTACGTGTGTATGTTTGTCTATGGAGGTGAATCATGTGGTGGAGCAGGGAGGGAATATTATTAGTGTCATGACATAATAGTGCTATTGTTTTGCATGTCAATTTATTGCCATTGGTTCAATGAGGCAATGTTTTGCGTATTGTCCATCATGAATTTGATGCTACTGGTTGAGTAATATGCTAATGTCTGCCTATCCTTTCTTACTAAGCTAATGAAGGTTTCACCTTGTTCCTACTTGTGCAAACAGGGATCATGTTGTGCCAATCATACATTAAATGGAACTACACAAGACAATACAATGAACTGTATCCCAGCCAGTGCTTTAACTCTGCTGGAAGTTCTTGATGATCTTTCGATATAATCTCAGCACTGGTAAACAAGAGTGATTTCAACCATACATTTGAAGTGCACAAAAATATATACTATTGTGTGATTCCAGTGAGTGCTTTATCATCTCTTATGGGACTACATGAATAAGCTTTTTTTCTCAGGTTGGTACGGGCCTAAGGCCTTCATCCATATTAGTTTGTTGTCATCTCTATTTGTATCGTGCTACTGTCATGAGAAACTCCTTTATCTTTGCATGTTAAAGTTTTGCAACCTATGATAAATGGCAATGCTTTGAGTGTTGAGTTGAGCTAATTGGCACTCATTAAATAAACTAATACCTCTCTTTAAGCAAGACTAATATGTTGCTAACTTTACCCATTAAGATAATGAGGGTGCTTCTATTTGTTAGTGTATGTTTCATAAACTAGTCCCACTATTATAGTAATCTCACTCTCTCAATATATGTGCCAACAGGGATGGTCGATTTTGGTGGAACTGCACAAAAACTTTGGGTGCTTCATTGCCTCGACATCTTCCGTCCTTTCCTGTCAGTTCCTAAACTCCGCATGCTTTCTTCCTTTGTTGTCAGTCGCTTGTCTTATCTCGGCTTCTAGTCAAAGGAAATAGTAATTGATATGCTACCTCACACAGGTTGGTACTGGTCTTTATCCTGATTATTGTGCCTGTCATATGTATTGGTAATTTGGTATTGTGCTAGTGTTTGCCGATTTCATAAAGGAGTAATTTGGATCCTGAACTCACAGGAAAATCATTACATCGGGTGATTTTAGTAGAACTGCACAAAATGATCAGATGGACAGGTACTTATGTTGCTACTATGTACTCCAAAGTTCACTCAGACAAGCATCGATGTTGACAAGAAGTGCCTATATTCATTCGAGTATCAACCAGCGTCAACCAATTGTCAAACTCCAAGTGTTAGGAGAGTGAACGCCAAAAATATTGCTTGGTGCATAGCCCAGAAAAACACAGTCCAGTCTTTGGTCCCAACAAGTGCCTTTTGGTCTAAAGATTCCAGACAAGTTGGTTGACGCGTATATTCATCTGGCACTTAATCAGTCTGCACGCCAAGGATGCTCCATTTCAGTTGAACTGCACAAAAAATTTGGGTGGTTCATTTTCTCAACCGCCTCCTTTCTCGTCTTCAATGTAGAATTTTGGCGAGATACAGGACCAAGATGACCCAGTAAACTGGTTGGATGAAAGTAGTGGCCAAGTTGCTCAAACCTCCCTGGGCACGAGGCCACTATTTGAGGATAAACCTACAAGCAAAGTTCAGATTGTCTGTGTTGCCTCCTATGTACTCGAAAGTTTACTCGTACAAGAACTAATTTTAGCAAGAAGTACCTCCGATTGAACACCATTTACCAGTCTGTACCCTAGGTAATTAAAGTTCGTCCATGGATCATATTGGTTGTGATCTCAATCATTTGGATGCATAAACATACTGAACATGCGTATATCTGAATCTTTTTGTAAATTATGTATGAATATTGTCGTGTGATATATCAATCATTTGGATGCATAGATATGCTGAGCTTGTGTATATATGAATCTTTTGAGTTATTGATTGTGAATGTTGGCTATGGATATGAACGTGTCCTGTGAACCTGAGTTTGATATGAATGTTTACCTTTTCTGTTGTATTTGTGTGTGAACTTGTTAGTATGCCTACTGTGGGGTATAAAACGCGGGTCTCTTATAAAAGTAATGTCGTGTCCAATTTATGTTTTCCCTTCTAACCACCGCGGCTGTGCTGCCGCGCACCCGAACCAGTGAAGTTTCCCACTCCTCTCCATCTGTGACTCCACTGCAGCTTAATAAATAGTAACGTCTTTGGTTTTAGCCTGGTTTTCCGTAGATTAACCAGGCAATTCTCTTCTTCTTAATTAATTGACGAGGCAATTCTTTTGCCTCCGTTTCGAAAAAAATAGTAACGTCTAACTGAGCCAGTTAGTTAGATGCGTACACTTGGTATAGTAGGATCTTTATTTAGTTTGATGCATACACTTGTTCTTTTTTGGTAGCCCTTTTGTAATGATGGCTGATGTTTGGTTGGGAAGAGAGAGCTGCGTCTTCACTCTTCTGGCCTACTTACTGCTTCTGTTGCACCCCCAGCCCTGGTTGCTACTGCTGCTGTTTTCAATGTACAATCAGTAGTATATATTGTCTGTTGGTTGAGTAAATGTGTTGTTAGAACGTCAAACACAATGTTTTGGAAGTCATTGCATGGTTCAATCCTTTAGTGCCCCGTACCGTACGTAGCGCATACTATTTATCGTACGGAACACTTTTTTTTGAAACTCGGAACACATTTTCCACTTGTTGATAACATGCAGCCCACTGATGAAGGCCCAATAGAGAAGCCCATAATTAACTGGAAGGGAGGCTCTCACATGAATCCGGCCCAGGTACATGCTCATGGTCCCCTAAACATAAATAAGTAAATAAATAAATAAAGCTAAATGCTCATGCACCAGTTCTTTGGGAAAATAGGTAGCCCAGTATTTCTTTTTGAAGAATACCCAAGCTAGGCCTATTTGTTTTCTCCGAATTACTGGGCTGCAAATCTTTCAAGATGAGGAGGGATGCATTCCGGCCTGGCTTAATAGTATGGTCAATGTCTGTTAAAAGTAATATCAAAAAGTGTTGAAAATTCCAAAAAAATTATAGCAAATGGGATATAAGTTTCTTTTTTTGTTTTTGTTCATCACTGATATCTTATACGTATTTCATTGGATTTAACATGACATAGTACTAATTTATTTTTAAATTTGTTTTAGTATGGCTATTAATTTTTGGATTAAGAATATTTCGTTCCCCGGCAAAAATTTGCGAATTTTCAAAATTTCCCACATATTTAGTTAATTTTTTTACCCTGGTACTGACCAGAAAATGGCCAACAATTCTAAAAATGGAAAACGGGCTGCAATAAATTCCATATGAATTAGAAAATGAGTAAAAATTATAAAAATAATAGCAAATGGGTTGTACACGCCACAGATTTCAAGGCTGACTTGTTTACGCAAGGCTTTGTCAGTGAACACATGATTCTAGTAGCAGTTAGTGTTGGATGTTCATCCAACGGCCGACGTGCTTCCTCAATCTCTGATCTTCCTGCTCCAGCCGCCTAAACTAGCGCCGGCGGGACTGCCTGCTCCCTCCTCTTGTGGCCCGCTGTGATGCCGCGCAGGCTTCCCCGGCCCACCCTACTCCCCCCGTTGGCCTGGCCGCACGCAATCAACTGCCTCCTTATTACACGAAAAAAACGATTCCTCCCACTGACATTTGGGCGCACCGGTTGGGAGGCTGACCTGTGGGCCTACTAAGTTGACGCGTACGCAGGGCTTGTCAACTTAGTCAACAAACGATTCTAGCAGCAGTAACCATTGGATTTGAATCGAACGGTCCTGCTGCTTCTTCAATCACTGCTCTTCTTGCACCAGCTGCCCAAACCAGCACCGGGGAGACCACCTGCTCCTGCCTCCAGTGGCCGGTTGTGCTGCCAATGAGGCCTCATCGCCCCCTACTACTCCCACCGCTAGCCAGGCCCTGCGGCGACGGCAGCCTCACACCGTAGCCGAACCAGTGAACCCTCGTACTCCTCTCCGCGTGGGCATCCACTGTCGCGTCTTCCCCGGCTCCGCGTCCTCCCCTTCCTAGGCCTCGTCGTTGTCCACCGCCTTGGTGCTCTCCGCGCAGCATGGTCAACGTGGTCAACGACATTCCATCGAAAGAGTACTGTACGTGGACAGGCTAACAGCTGGGTCCACGGCCACAGCCCAGTTTTTTGTGATTTGCCAAGTAAGTCGCTTTGTCAGGCCTGTTGGGCTGCAAATCTTTCAAGACGATGAGAGCTTTCATTCGGCTGGCCGAGAAAATGGCCCATCAGTAATGAGAAATGGGTTGTACATTTTTAAAACACATCAAACCGGCAATTAGTTTCAAATATCTTTTCTTCATTTCGAGATTTGGAATTACATTAATTTTTATGCGCGGAGAATTTGTTGGATTTTATATTGATATACATTTATTTTTAAAATCAGTTTGAATGTGAGTCGAAATTTCGGGATTAAAAACAGTTTGGACCGCACCGAAATATGCAAAAATTCATATAATTTTTTAACCGTGGCCACAATATGGGCTGTAATGCTAACAAAAAGAATATGGGCTCCAAAAAAACCTTAATAATTAGCAAATGGGTTGTAAATTATTAGAAATAATGGAAGATGGGCTGTATGTTGTTTTCCACATATTTGAGGCTTTCCTAAAAAAGGTTGACGCGCATGCAGTGATTGTTGGATGGCCATCCAACAGCCGTCGTGCTTCTTCAATCTCTGCTCTTCCTGCTCCAGCCGCTCAAACAGGCGCCGGCGGGACTGCCTGCTCCCTCCTCCTCGCGGTCGGCTCTGCTGCCGCGCAGGCCTCACCGCCCCACCGTACTCCCATCGCTGGCCTAGCCATCCCTCTACTCACCCACACCTTTTGTTATTATCCGGCGACGGCAGACGAACCAGTAAACCCTCGTACAGTCGTACTCCCCTCCGCGTGGGAAACAACTGTCGAGTCTTTCCTGCCTCCGTGTTGTTCCCTTCCTAGGCCTCGCCGCCGTCCACCGTCCTGGTGCTCTCGGCGCGGCCTGGTCAACGACTGACATTCATCTGAAGTGGACTTTATGTGGAGAGGCCGACAGCTGGGTCCACGACCGCACGCAAGGAAATGCCTCCTTATTACGCGCAAAATAATGATTCCTCCACCTGACATCAGGGACCCACCGAAAGGGCCTCTGTATTTCGCGAAAAAAACCTTACCGCCGCTGACAGCTCGGACCCACCAGCTATATCTTCGCACGCAAGGAAGTGCCTCCTTATTACGCTCAAAAAATGAATACCCCCCTGCTAGCTGGGACCCACCTTGGTGGGAGGCTGACTTGTGGGCCTATTAAGTTGACGGGGACGGAGGGCTTTGTCAACTTAGTCAATATGCACGATTCTAGCTCTAGTGACCGTACGATGTCCATCCAACGGCCGTAGTGCTTCTTCAACCTCTGGTCTTCTTGCTCCAGCCACCCAAACCAGCGCCGGTCGTGCCTCGTGCTCCTGCCTCCCGTGGCTGGCTGCGATGCGGCGGAGGCCTCACCGCCCCTACTACTCCCACTGCTGGCCAGGCCATCCCTCTACTCACCCACACCCCCTGTTATTCTGCGGCGACGGCAGCCTCACACCGCAGCGAACCAGTGAACCCTCGTACTCCTCTACGCGTGGGCATCCACTGTCGCGTCTTCCCCAGCTCCGCGTCGTCCCCTTCCTAGGCCTCGCCGTTGTCCACCGCCCTGGTGCTCTCGGCGCGGCATGGTCAACGTGGTCAAGGAATGACTTCCATCGGACATGGACTGTATGTGGAGAGGCTGACAGCTGGGTCCATGGCCGCAACAAGGAAGTGCCTCCTTATTACGTGCAAAATAATTATTCCTCCACCTGACAGCGGGACCCATCGGACGGGCCACCGTATTTCGCCCCCCTGACTGTTGGGACCCACCAGCTACATCTTCGCACGCAAGGAAGTGCCTGACAGTCGGGACCCACCTGGTCGAAGCGTACATAGCGTTGTCATTCTGGTCGCGAACGTGTACGTACATATATACTGGTCGATGTAGAGGCGCGCACATGTCGTAGTAGAGGCGGCCATGGTGCAAGAAAGAAAATACGGCCACGTATGTGTACATACGGGCGGGGTCTCGAACGCCTACTCGCGCATACGTACGGCCAGGGCTTGTGTACATGGCTGGGTCAGATCGGAGAAACAGCGTCGTCGTCGTGTTCATGGGGAGGCAACGAATACGTCGTGTTCATGGGGAGGCAACGGAATGCGTCGTGTTCATCGGGAGGGCTTGGACAGAACAGGCGATGGAAACGAGGCCTGGCGTACCGCATAACGGAGGAAACGGCCTTGTGTTCGACCGGCCACATTCGAAACGGGATCCTATTCATCGGGAGGGGTCTGGCGTACCGCAAAACGGAGGAAACGGACCTCCTACAGTCGAAACGGGGGTCCTGTTGATCGGGAGGGGTGTGGCGTACCGCAAAACGGACGAAACGGACTTGTGTTGGAGCGCTACGGTCGAAACGGGGGTCTTGTTCATCGGGAGGGGTGTGGTGTACCGCAAAACGGGACTCCACGGGATACTGTTCATCTCCACCGTCGATCCCCTCCAGCCTCCATGAGGTACTGTTCATCCACCGTCGACCTCCTCCAGCCTCCATCTACGACTGTTCATCCACGGGCTCCTGTTCATCCAGCCTCCACCGTGCGCTACTCCACCGGCTACTGTTCAACCAGCCCTCTCCACGGGCTCATGTTCAACCACCCCTCCACGGGCTAATGTTCATCCTACCCTCCACCGTCTACTGTTCATCCTGCCCTCCACGGGGTGGTCCTGTTCATCCAGCCCTCCACGGGGTCCTGTTCATCCAGCCCCAACCGGCTCGATCGATCGGGGTCCTGTTCATCTAGAGGCAACACCACGGGGTCCTGTTCATCCACCCCCATCGGGAACTATTCATCCAACCCCCCCACCCCCCCACCCCCCACCCCGCAACGCTCACTGTTCATCCAGAGGCAGCATCGATTGGCTTCAGTTAGCAGCAGTAGCGAAGGAATCGCTCGATCGGGTTCAGTTAACAGCCATCGATCGATCGCTCGGGTTCAGTAACGCGTAGCCTGCAGTGCAATCGCTCGGTTTCAGTTAGAGCCCAACGCCTCGCTCGGGTTCAGTTAGAGCCAACGTCTCGCACACACGCGTGTATGTGTACGAGAGAAACGCGCATCGCTCGGCCCCCGACCTCCCACCGTAACCGGGAACTCCCCGAAATTTTCCTCCCCCTCGCTTCTACCATGGTTTTTTCCGTCATGGACGGCCCAAAGAATGTCATG
Source organism: Triticum aestivum (assembly GCF_018294505.1). Taxonomy (NCBI): domain Eukaryota; kingdom Viridiplantae; phylum Streptophyta; class Magnoliopsida; order Poales; family Poaceae; genus Triticum; species Triticum aestivum. The sequence continues at coordinate 201,052,499 of NC_057797.1, forward strand.
CAGCTGCGTCTCTGGCCCGCCCAGGACGAAAAGCCCATTTTCTGTCATGATTTTTTGTCATAGAAGTAGGAGCCCACCACGTCTATGATGATACCGGGTTTTGTCACAATTATCGTCATAGAAGTGTCATATGTATGACAGAAAAAAATTTCGTTCGGCCCAAAATGTCACTGATGTGTCTTTTTTTGTAGTGCATAATCATCAATTAACCCATAGGACAAAGCGGATCTACTCAAACATCATAGGATAGCCATACATCATTGGGCAATAATATATAGCGTTGAGCACCATGTTCAAGTAGAGATTACAGCGGGGAGAAGAGGTGTTACACCGCTGCATAGAGGGGGGAGTTGGTGATGACGGCGGCGAAGTTGTTGGTGTAGATTGCGGTCACGATGATGGCCCCGGCGGCGTTCCGGCGCCACCGGGAGAGAGGGGGAGAGAGCCCCCCTTCTTCTTCTTCCTGGACCTTCCCCTAGATGGGAGAAGGGTTTCCGCTCTGATCCTTGGAAGAGGTGTTACACCGCTGCATAGAGGTGGCGAGAGCCCCTCCGAGATTGGATCTCTCTCTCTCTCTCTGTTTCCTTCTGTTTCTGCGCTCCCAGATTCTGGCCTTTCACCGTTTCTTAAATTCCCGGAGATCCGTAACTTTGATTGGGCTGGAATTTTGACATGATTTTTATCTGGATATTGGCTTTCTTGCGCCAGAAGAAGGGAACCTACCGCCTTACAAAGTGGCCACAAGGACCAGGGGCGCGTCCTCCGTCCTTGTGGGCCCCTCGGGTGTCGTCTCGTGTTGATTCTTTTTCCCAAAAATAAAATATATTCCAAAAAAATCTCCATAAATTTTTATCCCGTGTGGACTCTGTTTGATATGGATTTTCTGCAAAACAAAAAACATGCAACAAATAGGAACTGGCACTGGGCACTGGATCAATATGTTAGTCCAAGAAAATCATATAAATTATTGCCAAAAGTATATAAAGTTGTAGAACATTGGCATGGAAAAATCAAAAATTATAGATACGACGGAGACGTATCAGTGCTTTATCGGTCGGAGCTAGAAGAAGTTCGACTACATCAACCGCGTTGTCAAACGCTTCCACTTTCGGTCTACGAGGGTGCGTCCGTACGTAGACACACTCTCCTCCTCGTTGTTATGCATCTCCTAGATAGATCTTGCATGAGCGTAGGACTTTTTGAAATTGCATTCTATGTTTCCCAATAGTGGCATCCGAGCCAGGTCTATGCGTAGATGATATGCACGACTAGAACAGAAAGAGTTGTGGGCAGTGATCGTCATACTGCTTACCACCAATGTCTTATTTTGATTCGACGGTATTGTTGGATGAAGCGGCCCAGATCAACCTTACATGACCACATTAATGAGACTGATTCCACCGATAGACATGCAACTAGTTTTGCATAAAGGGGGATGGCGGGTGTCTGTTTCTCCTACTATAGTTGAATCGAATTTGACTATCATCAGTCCTTGTTGAAGGTTAAAATAGCAAACTTGATAAATCACCGTTGTGGTTTTGATGCGTAGGTAAGAACGGTTCTTGCTAGAAGCCCGTAGCAGCCACGTAAAACTTGCTACAACAAAGTAGATGACTTATAACTTGTTTTTGTAGGGCATGTTGTGATGTGATATGGTCAAGACATGATGTGATATATGTTGTTGTATGAGATGATCATGTTTTGTAAAAGTTATCGGCAACCGGCAGGAGCCTTATGGTTGTCTCTTTATTGTATGAAATGCAAACGCCATGTAATTGCTTTACTTTATCACTATGCGTTAGCGATAGTTGTAGAAGCAATAGTTGGCGAGATGACCATGACGCAACGATGGAGATCAAGGTGTCAAGCCGGTGACAATGGAGATCATGGCGATGCTTTGGAGATGGAGATCAAAAGCACAAGATGGTGATGGCCATATCATGTCACATATTTTGATTGCATGTGATGTTTATATTTTATGCATCTTCTTTTGCTTAGTATGGCGGTAGAATTATAAGATGACCCCTTCACTAAATTTCAAGGTATAAGTGTTCTCCCTGAGTATGCACCATTGCGACAGTTCATCATGTTGAGACACCACGTGATGATCGGGTGTGATAGACTCTACGTTCACATACAATGGGTGCAAGACAGTTTTTCACATGCGGAATACTCAGGTTAAACTTGACGAGCCTGGTATGTACAGACATGCCCTCGGAACAATGGAGACCGAAAGGTCGAACGTGAATCATATAGTAGATATGATCAACATAGAGATGTTCACCATTGATGACTACTCCATCTCACGTGATGATCGGACATGGTTTAGTTGATTTGGATCACGTATCATTTAGATGACTTGAGGGATGTCTATCTAGGTGGGAGTTCTTAAGTAATTTGATTAATTGAACTTAATTTATCATGAACTTAGTCCTGATAGTTTTTGCGTATCTATGTTGTAGATCAGTGGCCCGTGCTACCATTCCCTTGAATTTTAATGCGTTCCTAGAGAAAGCTAAGTTGAAATATGATGGTAGCAACTACACGGACTGGGTCCGTAACTTGAGAATTATCCTCATTACTGCACAGAAGAATTATGTTATGAACGTCTGGCAAGCTCGATTTGATGACTACTCGATAGTTCAGTGTGACATGCTTTACGGCTTAGAATCGGGACTCCAAAGACGTTTTGAATGTCATGGACCATATGAGATGTTCCAGGAATTGAAGTTAATATTTCAAGCAAATGCTCGAGTTGAGAGATATGAAGTCTCCAACAAGTTCTATAGCTGCAAGATGGAGGAGAATAGTTACGTCAGTGAACACACACTCAAAATTTCTGGGTATCATAATCACTTGACTCAGCTCGGAGTTAATCTTCCAGATGATAGTGTTATTGATAGAGTTCTTCAATCACTGCCACCAAGCTACAAAGGCTTTGTGATGAACTATAATATGCAAGGGATGGATAAGACAATTCCCGAGCTCTTTGCAATGCTCAAAGCTGCGGAGGTAGAAATCAATAAGGAGCATCAAGTGTTGATGGTTAACAAGACCACTAGTTTCAAGAAAAATGGCAAGGTAAAGAAGGGGAACTTCAAGAAGAATGGCAAGCAAGTTGCCACTCCTGGGAAGAAACGCAAAGTTGGATCCAAGCCTGAAACTGAGTGCTTCTACTGCAAAGGGACTGGTCACTGGAAGCAGAACCGCCGCAAGTATTTGGCGGATAAGAAGGATGGCAAAGTGAACAAAGGTATATGTGATATACATGTTATTGATGTGTACCTTACTAAATGCTCGTAGTAGCGCCTGGGTATTTGATACTGGTTTCGTTGCTCATATTTGTAACTCGAAACAGGGGCTACGGATTAAAGGAAGATTGGCTAAGGACGAGGTGACGATGTGCGTCGTAAATGGTTCCAAGGTCGATGTGATCGTCGTCGGCACGCTAACTCTACATCTACCTTCGGGATTAGTTTTAGACCTGAATAATTGTTATTTGGTGCCAGCGTTGAGCATGAACATTATATATGGATCTTGTTTAGTGCGAGACGGTTATTCATTTAAATCGGAGAATAATGGTTGTTCTATTTATATGAGTAATATCTTTTATGGTCATGCACCCTTGAAGAGTGGTCTATTTTTGTTGAATCTCGATTGTGGTGATACACATATTCATAATATTGATGCCAAAAGATGCAAAGTTAATAATGATAGTGCAACATATCTATGGCACTGCCGTTTAGGTCATATTGGTGTAAAGCGCATGAAGAAACTTCATGCAGATGGACTTTTGGAATCACTTGATTATGAATCATTTGATACTTGCGAACCATGCCTCATGGCAAGATGACCAAAACTCCGTTCTCCGAAACAATGGAGCGAGCTAATGACTTATTGGAAATAATATATACCAATGTATGCGGTCCGATGAGTGTTGAAGCTCGCGGCGGGTATCATTATTTTCTGACCTTCACAGATGATTTGAGAAGATATGGGTATATCTACTTGATGAAACACAAGTGTGTGAAACATTTAAAAAGTTTAAAGAATTTCAGAGTGAAGTGGAGAATCATCGTAACAAGGAAATAAAGTTTTTACGATCTAATCGGGGAGGCGAATATTTGAGTTACGAGTTTGGCCTTCATTTAAAACAATGTGGAATAGTTTCACAACTCACGCCACCTAGAACACCACAGCGTAATGGCGTGTCTGAACGTCGTAACCGTACTTTATTAGATATGGTGCGATCTATGATGTCTCTTACCAATTTACCACTATCATTTTGGGGTTATGCATTGGAGACAGTTACATTCACATTAAATAGGGCACCGTCTTAATTCGTTGAGACGACGCCGTATGAACTGTGGTTTGGCAAGAAACCTAAGTTGTCGTTTCTTAAAGTTTGGGGTTGCGACACTTATGTAAAAAGGCTTCAGTCTAATAAGCTCGAACCCAAATCAGAGAAGTGTGTCTTCATAGGATACCCAAAGGAAACAATTGGGTACACCTTCTACCACAGATCCGAAGGCAAGATCTTTGTTTCCAAGAATGGAAACTTTCTAAAGAAGGAGTTTGTCTCGAAAGAAGTGAGTGGGATAAAAGTAGGACTTGATGAGGTAATTGAACCTTCTCTCGAATTGGAAAGTAGCTCATCACAGAAAACCGTTCCCGTGATGCCTACACCAACTAGAGAGGAAGCTAATGATGATGATCATGAAACTTCAGATCAAGTTACTACCGAACCTCGTAGGTCAACTAGAGCACGTTCGGCACCAGAGTGGTACGGTAATCCTGTTCTGAAAGTCATGTTACTAGACCATGACGAACCTACGAACTATGAAGAAGCTATGATGAGCCCAGATTCTGATAAATGGCTTGAGGCCATGAAATCTGAGTTAGGAACCATGTATGAGAACAAAGTGTGGACTTCGGTTGACTTGCCCGATGATCGGCGAGCCATAGAGAATTAATGGATCTTCAAGAAGAAGACTGAAGTTGGTGGTAATATTACTGTCTACAAAGCTCGACTTGTCGCGAAAGGTTTTTGACAAGTTCAAGGAGTTGACTAGGATGAGACTTTCTCACCCGTAGCGATGCTTAAGTCTGTCCGAACCATGTTAGCAATTGCCACATTTTATGATTATAAAATCTGGCAAATGGACGTCAAAATTGCATTCCTTAATGGATTTCTTAAAGAAGAGTTGTATATGATGCAACTAGAAGGTTTTGTCGATCCTAAAGGTGCTAACAAAGTGTGCAAACTCCAGTGATTCATCTATGGACTGGTGCAAGCATCTCGGAGTTGGAATATACGCTTTGATGAGGTGATCAAAGCATATGGTTTTACACAGACTTTCAGAGAAGCCTGTATTTAAAAGAAAGTGAGTGGGATCTCTGTAGCATTTCTAATATTATATGTGGATGACATATTGTTGATTGGAAATGATGTAGAATTTCTGGATAGCATAAAAGGATACTTGAATAAAAGTTTTTCAATGAAAGACCTCGGTGAAGCTGCTTATATATTGGGCATCAAGATCTATAGAGATAGATCAAGACACTTAATAAGACTTTCACAAAGCGCATACCTTGATAAAGTTTTGAAAAAAGTTCAAAATGGATCGGTCAAATAAAGGGTTCTTGCCTGTGCTACAAGGTGTGAAGTTGAGTCAGACTCAATGCCCGACCACTGCAGAAGACAGAGAGAAAATGAAAGTCATTCCATATGCCTCAACCATAGGTTCTATCATGTATGCTATGTTGTTACCAGACCTGATTGTGTGCCTTGCCATAAGTCTGGTAGGGAGATACCAAAGTAATCCAGGAGTGGATCACTGGACAGCGGTCAAGAACATCCTGAAGTACCTGAAAAGGACCAAGGATATGTTTCTCGTTTATGGAGGTGACAAGGAGCTCATCGTAAACGGTTACGTTGATGCTAGCTTTGACACTGATCCAGATGACTCTAAGTCACAAACCGGGTACATATTTATTTTGAATGGTGGAGTTGTCAGTTGGTGCAGTTCCAAGAAGAGCGTCATGGCGGGATCTACGTGTGAAGCGGGGTACATAGCTGCTCCAGAAGCAGCAAATGAAGGAGTCTGGATGAAGGAGTTCATATCCGATCTAGGTGTAATACCTAGTGCATCTGGTCCAATGAAAATCTTTTGTGACAATACTGGAGCAATTGCCTTAGCGAAGGAATCCAGATTTCACAAAAGAACCAAACACATCAAGAGACGCTTCAACTCCATCCCTGATCAAGTCAAGGAGAGAGACATAGAGATTTCCAAAATACATACGGATCTGAATGTAGCAGACCCATTGACTAAGCCTCCTCCATGAGTAAAATATGACCAGCACCAAGACTCCATGGGTGTTAGAATCATTACAATGTAATCTAGATTATTGAGTCTAGTGCAAGTGGGAGACTGAAGGAAATATGCCCTAGAGGCAATAATAAACTTGTTATTTTATATTTCATTATTCATGATAAATGTTTATTATTCATGCTAGAATCATATTGATCGGAAACCCAAATACATGTGTGAATACATAGACAAACATTGTGTCATCCCTAGTGAGCCTCTACTTGACTAGCTCGTTGATCAAAGATGGTTAAGGTTTCCTAACCATGGACATGAGTTGTCATTTGATAACGAGATCACATCATTAGGAGAATGATGTGATGGACATGACCCATCCGTTAGCTTGGCATATTGATCATTCAGTTTTATTGTTATTGCTTTCTTCATGTCAAATACATATTCCTTCGACTATGAGATTATGCAACTCCCGGATACCGGAGGAATACCTTGTGTGCTATCAAACATCACAATGTAACTAGGTGATTATAAAGATTCTCTACAGGTATCTCAGAAGGTGTTTGTTAGGTTGGCATAGATCGAGATTAGGATTTGTCACTCCCAGTATCGGAGAGGTATCTGTGGGCACTCTCGGTAATGCACATCATAAGAAGCCTTGCAAGCAAAGTGACTAATGATTTAGTTATAAGATTATATATTACGGAACGAGTAAAGAGACTTGTCGGTAACAAGATTGAACTAGGTATGTGGATACCGACAATCGAATCTCAGGCAAGTAACATACCGATGGATAAAGGGAATAACGTATGTTGTCATAACTGTTTGACCGGTAAAGATCTTCGTAGAATATGTCAGAACCAATATGAGCATCCAGGTTCCGCTGTTGGTTATTGACCGGAGAGGTATCTCGGTCATGTCTACATAGTTCTCGAACCCGTAGGGCCCGCACGCTTAATGTTCGATGACGATATAGTATTATATGAGTTATGTGATTTAGTGACTGAATGTTGTTCGGAGTCCCGGATGAGATCACATACATGACGAGGAGTCTCGAAATGGTCGAGAGGTAAAGATTGATATATAGGATGATAGTATTCAGACACCGGAAGTGCTCCGAAGTGTATCGGGTATTTATCGGAGTACCGGGGGGGTTACCGGAACCCCCGGGGGGAAAGATATGGGCCATACAAGGGGATCACACCAGCCCACAATGGGTCCCCCCCCCAAGGAAGAAGGCAGAGTGGGAGAAGGGAAAGATGGGGCCCCCTTCCTTCTCTCCTTCCTCTTCCATTTTCCCCATCCGCAAATATGGAAGGGGGGAGGCCGAATTGGGGAGGACCCCAAGTAGGATTCCTCCTACTTGGGGTGCAACCTTGCTGCTCCCCTCCCCCTCCCACCTATATATATGTGGGGAGGGGGCACCTAGAACACACAACATCAATTGTTAGCCGTGTGCGGCGCCCCCCCTCCCCCTCCACAGTTTACACCCCCGGTCATATTCTCGCGGTGCTTAGGCGAAGCCCCGCGCAGATCACTTCACCATCACCGTCACCACGCAGTCGTGTTGACAGAACCCATCTACTTCCTTGACACCTTGTTGGATCAAGAAGGCGAGAGACGTCATCGTGTTGAACGTGTGCAGAACTCGGAGGTGTCGTACGTTCGGTGCTTGATCGGTCGGAGCTAGAAGAAGTTCGACTACATTAACCACGTTGTCAAACGCTTCCGCTTTCGGTCTACGAGTGCACGTAGACACACTCTCCTCCTCGTTTTTATGCATCTCCTATATACATCTTGCGTGAGTGTAGGAATTTTTTGAAATTGCATGCTACGTCTCCCAACACTCTGAAACAAGAGACTGAAATGGTAAGTAATACGCAGTAGTTTTCGTTTGCACGCGCCCACTCCTCACGGCAATTCAGAGGTTTTCACCTTCGATTTCGGCCGAATTGGCTCAAGCCCGCAAAAGAAAACGGTCCGGGCCTCTCTATTGTCCATTCGTCCCTCCACCACGAGACAGAGGAGGGCGGCACATACGCAGATCAAAGACAGCGGCTCCCT
>NC_057797.1:201061218-201065845 GCF_018294505.1 Triticum aestivum
ATCCATCGATGATCATTCCTCTCCCGACACCCCTTCCCGTTGTCTCCGGCCATGCTCACCGCGACCAGATCCCATCTGACCTCTGATGGCTGCGGCTGTAGTCCCCTTCGATGCCCGCCCTTCCTTCGTCCCCGACGCTGTGGTAACCCACCGCCGGAGCCCATCTCATTTCTCTCGGGCCTCCTCAGCTGAGACACGACTCCCCTTCTTCCTGGTTCTCCTGTGCCCAACTAGCTACCGCCGGATACCATGACGGCTCCCCCTTCTTCCTGCATCAACACGGATCCTCTTCTTCTTCCACCATCTAGAATATTTGATAATTTTTTTGTTGCTATATAATCTTCCAATTGTAGTCACACATTATACAACTTCTTTTTTGATGCATATACTAATGTTGCTAAGAATTCCATAGTTTGACATGCAAACATGATTCCGTATTGAAACCTCGGTAGGATTTCGTGAGCCAATTCAGTTAACATCCAAACAATTGAATTCGTATTCATGTTCATTACAGTTTCGTGGCTGAAATGGAACTGAAACCAATACAATACAGAGGTCTCCAATACAGACATCCAAACACAACGTTAGGAATTTTTTTGTACTATATTTCATAGGAATTTAGCATTCACCCAAACATTTTGAAAAGAATTTTTTGTTTCTCCTACGAAAGCGGTCAAGCAAATCAAAGTCATGTAGGATTCAAAAGGGGTTGTAATCATATGTGATTCATATTCTTGTGTGTTTAAAACCGTACGAATCAAAGAGGCCCTTAAAGTCTTATTGGGTCAACGTAGAAGATGGCAAGTCACGAACTGAGCGTAACTGTGATGGTTAGATTTTTTTTATGGTGTAACCAGCCCATCAGCGTTCAAGTCCTAGGCTTGGTTGGTGCTCGCATTTTTCTGAATTATTTTCATACTCTTCAGTGATGTTTGTTCCGACTACAAGGCGTATGTAGTGACGTTGTCAATCCGGCTGAGTATTTCGAATTTACTCATAGGAATAAGGTGTGTGCACGCGCTCATAAAAGTGAGTTTATGTGTGTATGTTCTTTTAAAATAAATAAATGTGTGTGTATGTGAGCAACTGTGGTTTTATCGTGTTAAAAAAAACACCGGCAGGTCTCGCCAGCAGCCTCGAAGGAGGTCCGGTCGCCACTTCGTGGGGGAAAACAAAGAAGCATGCACGCATCTCCGGATTTCCATGCCCTTGCAGCAAAACCATCTTTGACGACCGAGTGGACGAACATGCGAACACATCCGTGGACTGCGTAGTCACTGTCTCACTGTACAGTGAACTAGTGTTACGGTCAAGCTTGTATTCTCTGTCCTTACACGCATGCAAACGGAACAAAAGAACATTCAAAGGGAGCAGGCCAGCCAGCAGGGCGAGCTGAAGTGCTTTCTGGTGCGCGGCAATTACAACGAGGGCCATGGCCACCCGTGTCCGTGTGCAAGCACTAGCTCTTCTTCCCCTGTTCCTTCTCTTCTCCCCTGTGCCCGCAGCTGATAGCATCAGCGCAGCCTCTCCCGTCGCCGATGGCCAGACGCTCGTTTCTGCCGGTGGGGTCTTCGAGCTTGGATTCTTCACCCCGCCGGCCTCGATGGCGAGGTTCTTGGGCATCTGGTACAAGGGTATCGCTCCTCTTACTGTTGTCTGGGTGGCCAACCGGGAAGCTCCCATCACCGCCGGCACCACCGCGAGCTTGGCCATCAACGGCACCGGCAGCCTGGTTCTCGCCGACCAGTCGGGACGCGAGTTCTGGTCGTCGCCGCCGTCAAACGTAACCAGCAGCACCCCGGTGGCCCAGCTCATGGACAGCGGCAACTTCCTGCTTCAGGACGCCAATGGCACGGGGCCGGTTCTGTGGCAGAGCTTCGACTACCCGTCCGACACTCTGCTCCCGGGCATGAAGCTCGGGTGGCACCTCACCACGGGGCTCAACCGGTACCTGACGACGTGGGCGAGCCCCGGCGACCCGTCGCCTGGCGACTACACGTTCGCGATCGGCATCCGCGGCGTGCCGGAGGGGTTCATCAGGTACAACGGCACGGCGCCGGTGTACCGGAACGGGCCGTGGAACGGCCTGCGGTTCAGCGGCGAGCCGGAGATGGCGCCGGACAACGGCAACTTCCGGTTCGAGTTCGTGGCCAACGGCACCGACGCCTACTACACGTTCCTGGTAGACGGCAGCGGCGGCGACGTGGTCTCGAGGTTCGTGCTGAACCAGTCGAGCCTGCAGCGCTACGTGTGGCTGCAGCAGCAGCAGGCGTGGAGCCTCTACTGGGCGCTGCCCCGGGACCAGTGCGACCGCTACGCGCAGTGCGGCGCCTACGGCGTCTGCGACGCGAGCGCCTCGCCGATGTGCGGCTGCCCCGCCGGGTTCGCGCCGGCCTCGCCGCGGGAGTGGGCGCTGAGGGACGGCTCGGCCGGGTGCGCGCGCAGGACGCGGCTCAACTGCACCGGGGACGGCTTCCTGCCGCTGCGGGGCGTCAAGCTGCCCGACGCCACGAACGCGACGGCGGACGCCAGCGTCAGCCTCGATCAGTGCCGGCAGCGGTGCCTGGCGAACTGTTCTTGCCTGGCCTACTCTGCGTCGAGCATCAAGGGGGGCGAGAGCGGCTGCATCATGTGGAGCTCGTCGTTGATCGACGTCAGGCAGTTTGATTCCGGCGGGCAGAACCTGTTCGTTCGTCTCGCGGCGTCCGATTTACGTATGGATCTCCTCTCCTCTCCTCTCGTTTTAATCTCTCTATAATAATATATATCATGCAATTGATTTTCTTGTGATGCAACATCAGATCATCGCACATTCCATTTAATCTCATCACAAATTAATAATAAAAAAAAAGAAGTTCAGGCTTCTGAGAGGTTAGGATGTGCACACTTCGGGTCTAGATGGTTTGATCTGAATGTGCAAAGAATGGGCACTCTTCTAGAGGACACACACATTTTGACCATTTAGTCGTGATTGAAACTTTCAAGAGTTAGCTGCTTGGATTCTTCTGAAAAAGGAATCAGCAACTTGGATTGTCCAGGACCCTTTAGACTTGTTGTAGAAAAGGATCAGTCATGGTGTCTGCTAACCCATGGCTGCTATGTGCCCATCAGCAAGACTCCAATGGTTCTTTATTTAGACTGAAACTGAAGTGACTAGTGCTCTGGCACATGAAACACTGGTTGTCAGTTGTTTCTTTCACTCACAAAGTGGCGAGTAATTAGGATGTATCCCCCTGCTCATGCATTTTTATTGCTTCTCAGGTTAGGCAATATAAGAGAAATATCAAAAAATAAATCAAAATGCCAGGAAAATAAATCAAAAGTTAGAGCAATACCTATTAGTTTTGTATGGATAAACATAGTTCAAATTCTACATCCGAACAGGGTAACATACTGCAAGACTGCAAGTCCTCGGTTCTCAAAAATACTGTTTCCAGTCAGTCATGATCGTTAATTAATACCGAGACTTAGAACTTTGAGGGGGGTTTCTTGCTTTCAGAGCAACATCGTTCGGTCCTTTAGTCGTCGACGCACAAATTCCATCCAGCACACTGAAATGCAGAATACTACCGCTTAGTGACTTGCTAACCTTTCCAAGGTGGCCTTGACAGCTTCCAATGGAGACAATCCCAGCAGGAGAAACACAGCAATTGCTATTGGCCTCAGCTTATCCGGTCTTCTTCTTTTCGGCCTCAGCGTATTCTTTATGTGGACTAAGTTCTTCACAAGAAAAGGTGCGCCTGAATTTCGAATTAGTCTCTAATATTTCATACACAAGAAAGGTAAATTTTACCATCTGCAAACCTGCAGGGAGGTACCAGAGCACACGACGGCTCACCTCATTCGACTCGAGCAACCCTCTCGCTCCGGTCCAAGACAGGAGCATGGAAGACGAGTCGAGTCAGAGCAAAGGACTACATGATGTCACTCTCTTTGACATGGCCATGATTGCCTCCTCCACCGACAACTTCGCGGCGTCGGCCAAGCTCGGCGAAGGCGGTTTCGGCGCGGTCTACAAGGTAAACATTGCCGGTGGCGGAGCTTCACGGGGTCAAAGGGGGCCATTGCCCCCTCTACTCTAAGAAAACTCTTAAGTGTATCTCTAACATTATTAGGTTTACAGTTTAGCTACATAACAGTAGCCTGATTTTCTATTTTTGGTTCAGTTGATTTTCCTTTACTCCGAACATGCACGCATGGGCGAATTGCCTTGAAGTAGCTGTATGCATGGCTGCATGGGGTGCCATGCATCTATCCCTGTACGCTGCACTTTTTGCCCTTTTTCTGCGTGTTAGTTTCTTTTATGCGTACGTGTGTGTCTATGTTGCTTTTTTTTTGTCGGTTTGGTTTTATATGGGTATTTTTGGGACGTTGGGTGAATGTAAATGCATAGACTCAAGTACTATAAAAATGAGTGTGAATTACAATAAAGTGTGAAAACTTTAGTAATCTTATTTAGTTTTAGTTTTATTTTATTTTCCACTCTAGCTTCTTGCAAGTTGCCTGAATTTCAAATTTGGATCTGTCGATTTTCTGACCATTAATTTCTGCTCTGAGATTCATGCTGCATTTTTTTTACTGTGCTCTGATGTTTGTTGTGCTGGGCTTGTTTTTTTTTTTTTGACTG
>NC_057797.1:201385008-201386739 GCF_018294505.1 Triticum aestivum
CGCAGCGCTCAAGCCGCTGCGCTTCGCTCGACTTCACAGCTTTCGCGGCCGCGGCCTTCGTGGCCTTCCCCTTCCCGGGCTTCGGAGGCATGGCGGAGGCGGTGGGGGAGATCGACGGCGCTGGTGATGGCGACGGCGACGGGAGCGGAGCGCTGCTCTCTTTCGACTTTGGAAGCGGAAGAAGGCGGCGGAGGTTTCTGAGATTGCAACAGCAAATGACGAAGATGGAGGAAATGCCCCTGTTTCCCCTGCTTATAAAGAGGGACGGGGCGGACGTTTCGGCCTTCCAAATAAACAACCTCCCATGATCTCTCCCACGACGCCACGTTTGACGCGTGCCGTTCTGGGCGTGCGCGGTGGGAGCGGAGTTAGATTCGGCGTGACCTAGGCCGCGCGTGCCCGTGCATTGTTTTGGGCCTGGCCCAACAGTGCTCGGCACCGTGTATGGCCCAGGCCCGGGGGCTCCTGTCGGTGTACTAGAGTAGGGGTACCCTAGTATCCCGAACTCGTGCACGGGTAGTTGCAGCACCCCGCGCCAAGGCTTGCCGGGTGACCGCCAAGACCCTCCGTGGTTCCCTTGAAGACCATTCAAGGACAAAGTACTCAAACCAAGGCCCCGGCAAGAGGAGCTTGCCGGGAGGGCCAACCAAGGCCCCGGCAAGAGGATCTTGCCGGGAAGAGACAAGACCCCGGCAAGAGGAGCTTGCCGGGAAGGCCACTCAAGGCATACCAAGAAAAGCTTGCCGCGACGCGCCCTGCGTCCCAGCAAGATCCGGCGAGCGACAAGCTTCCGGACGCGACAAGACGACGGCCGCGGCAAGGAGCTTGCCGCGGGAAACCCCCACTTCGTGCCCGCGCTCCAGCACACCTGCTAACGTGTCGCTCTGGGACTCTCCCAAGCACACGTGGCAGGAGGCCGTGCAGCTAGGGGTACGTGGTGGCAAGCGGAGATGAAGAGAAGCCCATCGTGGCAAACGGTGGCGCTCCTAACGGTCACCTTTTGCACTGTTTAGGAGACTCAGACAGGCATTTAATGCCCTTGTCCCCTGCCGTCAGAGTTAGGTAGGGAGCACTGTATCCACAGTAGCGGTAGCTGCACCTACCGCATCCTTTTCCATTTTTACCCTCCTAGTCTACGTTTCCACCTGTCGGTGACCCCTTGAAAGTATAAAAGGAGGCTCAAGCGCAAGCCTGAGATGCAAGATCCGAGTGGTGGCGATCGTCAGCTTGTCGTCGTCCACGGACAGAGCGCTCCAGTCATTGCCACGCACTGCTGGGGCTTGGCGCAGGGCGGTGAATGGCTGCGGGCTCTCTTCTACAACCCATCACCAATCAGCTCTCCACTCGTCCCACTTGCTGCGGAGCTCCCCCTTCAGATAGGTCTCCTTCTTGCCGGCCCGCGAGATCCAGGCGATCCCGCCGGCAAGAGGTTCCCCTCTCTCGACACGAGGCATAAAGAAATGGCGGAAGAGAGCTACGTTGGGGTGGACTCCGACAAAGTTTTCGCATAGATGGGCGAAAACTGCCATGGTCAGAACGGCGTTTGGGGTGAAGTCAAGGAGGTGGAGTCCATAGGTGTTCATGACGCCACAAAAGAAATCAGAGAATGGCGGGCAGAGCCCGCAGTAGAAGAACACGGCGAAGAAAGGATATCTGCCAACTGGAGCTGCTTGCGAGGCGACGGCGGAGAGTACCTTCGTGCGCGGATGCGCCCGCGTCTCCGTAGACCAG
>NC_057797.1:201386932-201455712 GCF_018294505.1 Triticum aestivum
CCGCTCCTTCCGCAGCGCCTCAAGCCGCTGCGCTTCGGTCGACTTCACAGCTTTCGCGGCCGCGGCCTTCTTGGCCTTCCCCTTCCCGGGCTTCGGAGGCATGGCGGAGGCGGTGGGGGAGATCGACGGCGCTGGTGGTGGCGACGGCGACGGGAGCGGAGCGCTGCTCTCTTTCGACTTTGGAAGCGGAAGAAGGCGGCGGAGGTTTCTGAGATTGCAACAGCAAATGACGAAGATGGAGGAAATGCCCCTGTTTCCCCTGCTTATAAAGAGGGACGGGGCGGACGTTTCGGCCTTCCAAATAAACAACCTCCCATGATCTCTCCCACGATGCCACGTTTGACGCGTGCCGTTCTGGGCGTGCGCGGTGGGAGCGGAGTTAGATTCGGCGTGACCTAGGCCGCGCGTGCCCGTGCACTGTTTTGGGCCTGGCCCAACAGTGCTCGGCACCGTGTATGGCCCAGGCCCGGGGGCTCCTGTCGGTGTACTAGAGTAGGGGTACCCTAGTATCCCGAACTCGTGCACGGGTAGTTGCAGCACCCCGCGCCAAGGCTTGCCGGGTGACCGCCAAGACCCTCCGTGGTTCCCTTGAAGACCATTCAAGGACAAAGTACTCAAACCAAGGCCCCGGCAAGAGGAGCTTGCCGGGAGGGCCAACCAAGGCCCCGGCAAGAGGATCTTGCCGGGAAGAGACAAGACCCCGGCAAGAGGAGCTTGCCGGGAAGGCCACTCAAGGCATACCAAGAAAAGCTTGCCGCGACGCGCCCTGCGTCCCAGCAAGATCCGGCGAGCGACAAGCTTCCGGACGCGACAAGACGACGGCCGCGGCAAGGAGCTTGCCGCGGGAAACCCCCACTTCGTGCCCGCGCTCCAGCACACCTGCTAACGTGTCGCTCTGGGACTCTCCCAAGCACACGTGGCAGGAGGCCGTGCAGCTAGGGGTACGTGGTGGCAAGCGGAGATGAAGAGAAGCCCATCGTGGCAAACGGTGGCGCTCCTAACGGTCACCTTTTGCACTGTTTAGGAGACTCAGACAGGCATTTAATGCCCTTGTCCCCTGCCGTCAGAGTTAGGTAGGGAGCACTGTATCCACAGTAGCGGTAGCTGCACCTACCGCATCCTTTTCCATTTTTACCCTCCTAGTCTACGTTGCCACCTGTCGGTGACCCCTTGAAAGTATAAAAGGAGGCCCAAGCGCAACGTAGAGGGGGTTCGGCCAGTTCGGCTCATTGGAGACACCAGAAACACTCCCACGCTCAGTCTGGTAGCGTCGATCGCTCCTGAGCAAAGATTCAATACACACAAACAAGCAGCAGTAGGGTTTTACGCATCCGTGCGGCCCGAAGTTGGGTAAAATCACCCGCGTGTACTGCCTCGATCCGCCTCCTATCGAACCGAAAGGGGCCCTGTCCCCATAGGTGTTGGTGGATCAGCACCCCCCGACAGTGTTATGCCTCTCTCTTTATATTGTAGACTTGATTTGAATAAGTTGACACCTACTGAAATATCTTTGCAAATGGCTGATAAATCAACTGTTATACATGTCGGTATTTGCGAGGATGTGCCTGTTGTGCTTGCAAACGTTACTATTTTAACAGACTTTGTTATTCTTGATATTCCCGAGGACGATAGTATGTCTATTATTCTTGGAAGACCCTTTTTGAATACTGCAGGGGCTGTTATTGATTGCACTAAAGGCAATGTCACTTTTCATGTTAATGGTAATGAGCATACAGTACACTTTCCGAGGAAACAACCTCAAGTCCACAGTATCAATTCTATTGGAAAAATTTCAACAATTACTATTGGAGGTTTTGAATTTCCTCATCCTACTGCTGAAAAGAAATATGATATTCTTATTGTTGGGGACATGCATATCCCCATTGAGGTAACCTAGTGTTATTCGAAAATTCTCCAGTTTCATGTTATTCGAAATGAGGTTGTTAACAAGACCTGATCAACCTTGTTAGTGGATTCGATTTGATGAGCATGAGATGGATGAATTTAGAAAACACAACTCTCTATACCCTCCTTTTACTTTCTGTTATTTATATTAAATAAAGAAAAAATAGTAATTTCTGTCTGTTTTCTGAATTATCCGTGCAATAAAAAATACCCCATGTGGGTCCCCTCCACTTATTCCAGCTACCACACACTCCTTATTCCTCCCAAAAAAATCACTAGCCAGCTCAAACCCTAGTTCAAGCTCATCTTGCTGCCATTTTCGATCTCCTAGCTCAAAGCTCCATTCACAAAACTGCTTTGGGGGATTGTTCTTTGGTACGTGACTCCTCTAATGGTCCAATTAGTTTTTGTTCTAGTGCTTTATTCATTGCAAATTTTTGCTGCTTAGGTGACCATGTTATTGAGCTTGCATGTCAAATTTATATGGTCAAAAGTAGTTTTAATGCATGATATTGCCTCTAGGCACTTGTAGGAGTAGTTGCTATCAATATTGTTGAGTTTGGTTCACTTTTATTTTGAGTTACTAAAAATTTCAGAAATTTTTCAGAGGAAGAAATATGTTTAGGAAAATGTACCAAGGTGGTTCTTCAAGGAGCAAGGACCCAGACCCGCAATACGCAATGCGGACGAGGAACCACCAAGGGATGCTCAAGTGCGGCCTTGTGAATGGCCGTCAGAGGACTTCATGGTTCGAGCAGGAATCAAGGAGGAATTTGAAGCATATGTGCGTAATGCTGATCTTGAGAGCTTCGAGGCAGATAAGTGCTGTCAATACCTCTATTTAATTGATTCATTTGTGAGAAGGTTTAAATTTTCATCATCACGCAATTCTCAAACCGTCCTGTTTGATCTTTATGATAAATCTTATACCATGGACTTAGAAGATTTTAACACTGCTTTTAAACTCCCACAGTGGGGTAATGTTAGTGAACCTCGCAAATCTGAATTTAGAGATTTTCTTGCTAGTATTACAGTGGGGGGAATCTAGAGATGTAACACAAGCCACCATAGGGAGCATTCATTTTCCTGCTATACATTATTTTGCTCTCTTCATAGGAAGGTGCATAAATGGTAAAGATGAAGCATGTCACATGTGTGTACCTGATCTTAGCATTCTCAGGAGCGCTTTTTTAGGAGATAAACAATACAACTTGGGGGCTATTGTTGCACGTAGGTTGCATAATAATTGTATTCATGGAGATTTCTTTGGTGGAATTTATGCAAGTCGTATAGCTAACTTTCTTGAGATACCCATATGTGGAGATGATATTGAGTGGCCTCCTTCTTATCTAGATTATGATGCTATTGTTCGTCATCAGTTTGTTGAGAGGAACGATCAGTTCCTCCAGTACTACTAATCTTTGACAGACGACGCACCTATCACGCCACTCTCCCTGCTCCTACTTTCTTTGACTTTCAAGCAAAGGGGAGATATGTTATAACCAGGGAGGAGGCGACCGAGTACGAGAGGAGGGCAGAGACAGCTCGCCTCCAAGCTGCAACTCATCAGGCAATTGTCGCTACATCTTAGTATGACCCCAGCTATAACTTTGGATATCCGCCAGGCCAGCCGTGGCCATAGACCAACTTAGGCCAAAAGCCTAAGCTTGGGGGAGTACGTATTTCTCACCGACATTACATTCATGTTCACACACTCATGCTAGTTGTCGACGCTCATACTTTTTCATTGTAATATCCATGCTAGTTTATTTTCCTTTTTATGCTTTCTTCTTGTGTGTTTGATAAACCTTAAGAAAAACAAAAAAAAATAGTTGTAGCTTTTAGTTAGTTTACTTTTCATGTTGTAGTAGTAATTAAAAAGAAAAGCCAAAAAGATTTCTCGTTCTTATTTTGCTTGTTGGGAGCTTTCCCGTGTAAATAGTTTTATTTCTTTTCTTGTTCTTTGGGGGTCAAGAGGAGAAGACCATAATGAAAATGTTGAGTGGCTCTCATATGCATTATTGTTGATCTAACAAAGAGTCCATATTACCCTGTCTTCTCTCTTGAATTGAATGCTTGCAGATTCCAGCTTAGTCCAATGCACGTGCACTATTATTATTATCCACACTATTTGGTCGTGCAAGTGAAAGGCAATAATGATGATTATATGATGAACTTATTGAGATGAGAAAAGCTGGTATGAACTCGACCTCTCTTGTGTTTTGTAAATATGATTAGTTCATCGTTCCTGATTCAGCCTATTATGAAAGAAACATGTTTGCAATGACAATTAGAGATTGTAGTTTCTTATGCCATGCTTAATTAGCTAGGATCTTATAATGGTTTACCTTGCGTGCCAACATGATATTGAAATGGTTGTGATGTGGTATTATAGGGTGGTATCCTCTTTTGAATGATTCAAGTGGCTTGACTTGTCACAGGTTCACGCATGTAGTTGAAACAAAATCAACATAGCCTCTACGATATTTATGTTCATGGTGCATTATATCCTACTCATGCTTGCATTCGGTGTTGATTAATTTTAATGCATGTTCATGACTGTTTCGCTCTCTAGCTGGTCGCTTCCCAGTCTTTTTCTAGCCTTCACTTGTACTAACCGGTAATACTGCTTATGCATCCAATTCCATAAACCCCAAAGTTGTTCCATATGAGTCCACCATACCTACCTATATACGGTATCTACCTGCCGTTCCAAGTAAATTTGTATGTGCCAAACTCTAAACCTTCAAATAAACATTATGTTTTGTATGCTCGAATAGCTCATGCATCAACTAGGGCTGTCTGTATCTTCCATGCTAGGCGGGTTATTCTCAAGAGGAGTGGACTCCGCTCCTCACTGACGAGAAAATGGCTGGTCACCGGGATGCCCAGTCCCATGCTTTATGCAAATCAAATCAAAATAACTGCAAACAAAACTCCCCTGGGACTCTTGTTAGTTGGAGGCACTCATTGTTTCGAGCAAGCCATGGATTGATGCTTGTTGGTGGAGGGGGAGTGTAAAATTTACCATTCTATTTGGGAACCACCTATAATGTGTGTAGCATGGAAGATATCGAGATCTCTCGGTTGTTATGTTGACAATGAAAGTATACCGCTCAAAATATTATTCTTATCTATTTCAAAACCGAGCTCTGGCACCTCTACAAATCCCTGCTTCCGTATGCGAAGGGACTATCTATTTACTTTTATATTGAGTCATCATCCTGTTATTAAAAAGCACCAGTTGGAGAGCACCACTGTGATTTGCATCCATTACTATTAGTTTACATTGAGTATGACTTGACTGGATCTCTTTTATCATTAATTACAATGTCTAGTCAGTCCTTGATCTTTAAAGGTGCTCTGCATTTATGTTTTGCGGTCTCAGAAAGGGCTAGCGAGATACCATCCTGTTATATCATATTATGATTATTTTGAGAAAGTGTTGTCATCCGAGATTTATTATTATTGCTCGCTAGTTGATTATGACATTGATATGAGTAAACATGAGACCTAAATGTTATTGTGAATATGGTTAGTTCATAATCTTTGCTGAAAACCTGAATGCTGGCTTTACATATTTACAACAAGAAGAGCAAACAGAGTTTGTAAAAGTTTTTATTTATCACTTTCAGTTTATCAACTGAATTGCTTGAGGACAAGCAAATTTTTAAGCTTGGGGGAGTTGATACGTCTCCGTCGTATCTACTTTTGCAAATGCTTTTGCCCTTGTTTTGGACTCTAACTTGCATGATTTGAATGGAACTAACCCGGACTGACGCTGTTTTCAACAGAATTGTCATGGTGTTATTTTTGTGCAGAAATAAAAGTTCTCGGAATGACCTGAAAATCAACGGAGAATTATTTTGGAATATATAAAAAATACTAGAAGAAAGATCCATGTCAGGGGCCCACACCCTGTCCACGAGGGTGGGGGGCGCGCCCTACCCCCTGGCGCGCCCCTTGCCTCATGGGCCCCCTGACGCTCCACCGACCTCAACCTTGACTCCACATATTCACTTTCGGGGAGAAAAAACCCAGAGAGAAGGATTCATCGCGTTTTACAATACAGAGCCGCCGCCAAGCCCTAAACTCTCTCGGGAGGGCTGATCTGGAGTCTGCTCGGGGCTCCGGAGAGGGGAATCCGTCGCCATCATCAGCATCAACATTCCTCCATCACCAATTTCATGATGCTCACCGCCGTGCGTGAGTAATTCCATCGTAGGCTTTCTTGATGATGATAGGTTGGATGAGATTTATCATGTAATCGAGTTAGTTTTATTAGGGTTTGATCCCTAGTATCCACTATGTTCTGAGATTGATGTTGCTATGGCTTTGCTTTGCTTAATGCTTGTCATTAGGGCCCGAGTGCCATGATTTCAGATCTAAACCTATCATGTTTTCATCAATATACGAGATTTCTTGATCCCATCTTGCAAGTCTATAGTCACCTATTATGTGTTATGATCCGTTAACCCCGAAGTGACAATAATCGGGATACTTACCGGTGATGACCGTAGTTTGAGGAGGTCATGTATTCACTATGTGTTAATGCTTTGGTCCGGTACTCTATTAAAAGGAGGCCTTAATATCCCTTAGTTTCCAATAGGATCCCGCTGCCACGGGAGGGTAGGACAAAAGATGTCATGCAAGTTCTTTTCCATAAGCACGTATTACTATATTCGGAATACATGCCTACATTACATTGATGAATTGGAGCTAGTTCCGTGTCACCCTAGGTTATGACTGTTACATGATCAATCGCATCCAGCATAATTCTCCATCACCGATCCAATGCCTACGAGCTTTTCCTATATTGTTCTTCGCTTATTTACTTTTCCGTTGCTACTGTTACAATCACTATAAAACCCAAAAGTATTACTTTTGCTACCGTTACCTT
Organism: Triticum aestivum; assembly: GCF_018294505.1. Lineage (NCBI taxonomy): Eukaryota > Viridiplantae > Streptophyta > Magnoliopsida > Poales > Poaceae > Triticum > Triticum aestivum. The sequence goes on from NC_057797.1 coordinate 201,393,738, forward strand.
TTGCTATCGTTACCACTACTATCACATTACTTTGCTACTAAATACCTTGCTGCAGATATTAAGTTTCCAGGTGTGGTTGAATTGACAACTCAGCTGCTAATACTTGAGAATATTCTTTGGCTCCCCTTGTGTCGAATTAATAAATTTGGGCTTAATACTCTACCCTCAAAAACTGTTATAATACCCTATACTTGTGGGTTGTCACTAACCTCATGCGTGCCAAAGGAGATGTTGGAATCATTAGCAATATCATTTCCGAAGCCATTAGAATTCATAAAGATGATTATTGTGATGATCATTTATCTAATGAATCACTCTCTCTAGGAATTGAGCCATCACAAGACGATGTTGAACATGGATACTATGATGAGGATGGTGATAGTGACTTTAATCTTGATGAGTTAAGACATTTTGGTCTTATGGCTAATCTTCGCGGCTACATGGCTGGAGGAAAGGAATGGGTCCTTGATAGTGGATGTACCGATCACATGACCGGAGACAAGGATATGTTTCGTGAGCTTGTATAAAACGACGGCCCTCGAAAGTATGTCACTTTTGGTGACAACTCAAAGGGTAAGGTGGTTGGCCTTGGTAAGGTGGCCATCTCACATGATAGCTCCATACAAAAATGTTATGCTCATTGAATCTCTTGGCTATAGTCTACTTTCCGTATCTAGACTTGCTGATTTTGGCTTCAATGTCTTATTTATTGAAGTAGATTGCCAAGTGTTTCATAGAGATAATCATAATATGGTCTTTACCGGTATACGCAGAGGTGATCTTTACATTGTTGATTTCACTAAAAAGGCTCAACCTAGAACTTGCTTAATTGCTAAATCCTCTAATGGTTGTTTGTGGCATAGAAGGTTAGGTCATTTGGGCATGCAAAATCTTGAGAAGCTTATTAAAGGTGATCATATCCTTGGAGTAAAAGATGTTATATTTGACAAGGATAGATTGTGCAGTGCTTGTCAAGCAGGAAAACAATTTGGAGGAATCCACCCCTTGAAGAACACCATGACCACGAGAAGACCGCTTGAGCTACTTCATATGGATCTCTTTGGTCCCAATGCCTACAAAAGTCTCGGTGGAAACTCATTTGGTTTAGTCATAGTCGATGATTTTTCAAGATTTACGTGGGTGTTCTTTCTTGATGATAAATCACAGGTCCTAAAGATCTTCAAGAACTTCGCTAGGAAGGCCCAAAATCAATTTGAAGTGAAGATCAAGAAGGTTTGCAGTGACAACATGATACGTCTCCAACGTATCTATAATTTTTGATTGTTCCATGCTATTATATTATCTATTTTGGATGTTTATGGGCTTTACTTTACACTTTTATATTATTTTTGGGACTAACCTATTAACCCAGAGCCCAGTGCCAATTTCTATTTTTCCCTTGTTTCAGTGTTTCACAAAAAAGGAATATCAAACGGAGTCCAAACGGAATGAAACCTTTGTAAAAGCTATTTTTGGAAATAAAGCAATACAAGAGACTTGGAGTGCATGTCAGGGGATCAACGAGGAGAGCACGAGGCAGGGGGCATGCCCTCCACCCTCGTGGGCCCCTCGTGGCTCCCCTGATGTATTTATTCCACCTATATATATCCATATACCCTAAAACTATCGAAGAGGACAATAGATCGGGAGTTCTGCCGCCAGAAACCTCAGTAGCCACCGAAAACCAATCTAGACCCGTTCCGGCACCCTGCCGAAGGGGAACCCCTCACTGGTGGCCATCTTCATCATCCCGGCACTCTCCATGATGAGGAGGGAGTAGTTCTCCCTCGGAGCTGAGGGTATGTAGCAGTAGCTATGTGTTTGATCTCTCTCTCTCTCTCTTGTGTTCTTGAGGTGGTACGATCTTCATGTATCGCGAGCTTTGCTATTATAGTTGGATCTTATGATGTTTCTCCCCCTCTACTCTCTTGTAATGGATTGAGTTTTCCCTTTGAAATTATCTTATCGGATTGAGTCTTTAAGGATTTGAGAACACTTGATGTATGTCTCGCGTGGGATACCCGTGGTGACAATGGGGTATTCTATTGATCCATTTGATGTATGTTTTGGTGATCAACTTGCGGGTTCCGCCCATGAACCTATGCAGAGGGGTTCGCACATTTTCGTCTTGACTCTCCTGTAGAATCTTTGGGGCACTCTTTGAAGTACTTTGTGTTGGTTCGAATAGATGAATCTGAGATTGTGCGATGCATATCATACAATCATACCTACGGATACTTGAGGTGACATTGGAGTATCTAGGTGACATTAGGGTTTTGGTTGATTTGTGTCTTAAGGTGTTATTCTAGTACGAACTCTATGATAGATTGAACGGAAAGAATAGCTTCATGTTATTTTACTACGGACTCTTGAATAGATTGATCAGAAAGGATAACTTTGAGGTGGTTTCATGCCCTACCATAATCTCTTCGTTTGTTCTCCGTGTTGGGGATCATAGCAGAAATTTAAAATTTTCCACGCATCACCAAGATCAATCTATGGAGTAATCTAGCAACGAGGGGAAGGAGAGTGCATCTACATACCCTTGTAGATTGCTAAGCGGAAGCATTGCAAGAACGCGGATGAAGGATTCGTACTCGTAGCGATTCAGATCGCGGTTGATTCCGATCTAAACGCCGAACAACGGCGCCTCTGCGTTCAACACACGTGCAGCCCGGTGACGTCTCCTACACCTTGATCCAGCAAGGGGAGAAGGAGAGGTTGGGGAAGACTCCGTCCAGCAGCAGCACGATGGCGTGGTGGTGGTGGAGGAGCGCGGAACTCCAGCAGGGCTTCGCCAAGCACTACGGGAGACGAGGAGGGAGAGGGGTAGGGCTGTGCCAACAGGGGAAGAACCTCGTGTGTTGGGCTGTCCCTTTGCCTCCACTATATATAGGGGGAGAGGGAGGGCTGCGCCCCCACCTAGGGTTCCCACCCCAAGGGGTGCGGCAGCCCTAGATCCCATCTAGGGTGGCGGCCACAAGGGGGACAGGGGGAGGCGCACCTGGGGTGGGCCTTAGGGCCCATCTGCCCTGGGGTTTGCCCCCCTTCCCCTCTAGGAGGCGCCTTGGGACTTGGTGGGAGGCGCCCCAGCCCACCTAGGGGCTCGTCGCTTCCCACTATTGGCCCATGTAGGCCTCCGGGACTGGTGGCCCCACCTGGTGGACCCCCGGACCCCTCCGGTGGTCCCGGTACACTACCGGTGATGCCCGGAACACTTCCAGTGGCCAAAACCATACTTCTTATATATCAATCTTTACCTCCGGACCATTCCGGAACTCCTTGTGACGTCCGGGATCTCATCCGGGACTCCGAACAACATTCGGTAACCGCGTACATACTTTCCCTATAACCCTAGCGTCATCGAACCTTAAGTGTGTAGACCCTACGGGTTCGGGAGTCATGCAGACATGGCCGAGACAACTCTCCAGTCAATAACCAACAGCGGGATCTGGATACCCATGTTGGTTCCCACATGCTCCACGATGATCTCATCGGATTAACCACGATGTCAAGGATTCAATCAATCCCGTATACAATTCCCTTTGTCTATCGGTACGATACTTGCCCGAGATTCGATCGTCGGTATCCCAATACCTTGTTCAATCTCATTACCGGCAAGTCTATTTACTCGTTCCGTAACACATCATCTTGTGATCAACTCCTTGGTCACATTGTGCACATTATGATGATGTCCTACCGAGTGGGCCTAGAGATACCTCTCCGTTACACGGAGTGACAAATCCCAGTCTCGATTCGTGCCAACCCAACAGACACTTTCAGAGATACCCGTAGTGTACCTTTATAGCCACCCAGTTACGTTGTGACGTTTGGCACACCCAATGCACTCCTACGGTATCCGGGAGTTGCACAATCTCATGGTCTAAGCAAATGATACTTGACATTAGAGAAGCTTTAGCATACGAACTACACGATCTTTTTGCTAGGCTTAGGATTGGGTCTTGTCCATCACATCATTCTCCTAATGATGTGATCCCGTTATCAACGACATCCAATGTCCATGGTTAGGAAACCATAACCATCTGTTGATCAATGAGCTAGTCAACTAGAGGCTTACTAGGGACATGGTGTTGTCTATGTATCCACACATGTATCTGAGTTTCCTATCAATACAATTCTAGCATGGATAATAAACGATTATCATGAACAATGAAATATATAATAATAACTAATTTATTATTGCCTCTAGGGCATATTTCCAACAGTCTCCCACTTGCACTAGAGTCAATAATCTAGTTCACATCGCCATGTGATTAACACTCATAGGTCACATCACCATGTGTCCAACATCCAAAGAGTTTACTAGACTCAATAATCTAGTTCACATCACTATGTGATTAACACTCAATGAGTTCTGGGTTTGATCATGTTATGCTTGTGAGAGAGGTTCTAGTCAACGGGTCTGCCATATTCAGATCCCTATGTATTTCGCAAAACTTTATGTCATATCTTAGAAGCTGCTACCACGTTCCACTTGGAGCTATTCCAAATTGTTGCTCCATTATACGTATCCGGTATCTCTACTCAGAGCTATCCGGATAGGTGTTAAGCTTGCATCGACGTAACTCTTTACGTCGAACTCTTTATCACCTCCATAGCCGAGAAACATTTCCTTATTCCTCTAAGGATAATTTTGACCGCTATCTGGTGATCCACTCCTAGATCACCTTTGTACCCTCTTGCCAGACATGTGGCAAGGCACACATCTGGTGCGGTACTCAGCATGGCATACTGTATAGAGCCTATGACAAAAGCATAGGGGAAGACCTTCGTCCTTCCTCTTTGTTTTGTCGTGGTCAATCTTCGAGTCTTACTCAACTTCACACCTTACAACTCAGGCAATAACCCCTTCTTTGACTGATCTATTTTGAACTCCTACAAAAACATGTCAAGGTGTGCGTTCTTTGAAAGTATCATCAGGCGTTTTGATCTATCTCTATAGATCTTGATGCCCAATATGTAAGCAGCTTTATCCAGGTCTTCCTTTGAAAAACACTCTTCAAACAACCATTTATGCTTTCCAGAAATTCTACATCATTTCGAATCAACAATATGTCATCCACATATACTTATCAGAAATGTTGTAGTGCTCCCACTCACTTTCTTGTAAATACAAGTTTCTAGCAAACATTGTATAAACCTAAAAGCTTTGATCACTCCATCAAAGCATATATTCCGACTCCGAGATGCTTGCTCTAGTCCATAGAAGGATTGCTAGAGCCAGCATACCTTTTAGCATCCTTAGGATCGACAAAACCTTTTATTGTATCACACACAACTTTTTCTTACGAAAACTGGTAAGAAAACTTGTTTTGACATCCATCTGTCAGATTTCATAATCGAAAAATACAGCTAATTCTAACATGATTCTGACGGACTTAAGCATCGCTATGGGTGAGAAATTCTTGTCGTAGTCAACTCCTTGAACTTGTGAAAAGACTCTTTCCCACAAGTCGAGCTTCATAGACGGTAACATTATCGTCCACGTCTGTCTTCTTCTTAAAGATCCATTTATCTCAATGGCTTGCCGATTATCGGGCAAGTCCACCAAAGTCCATGCATCCTATCTCGGATTTCATGGCTTCTAACCATTTGTCGGAATACGGGCCCACCATCGCTTCTCCATAGCTCGTAGGTTCATTGTTGTCTAACAACATGATATCTAAGACATGATTACCGCACCACTCAGGAGTAGTACATATCCTTGTTGACCTACGAGGTTCAGTAGCAACTTGATCCGAAGCTTCATGATCACTATCATTAACTTCCTATTCAACAAACGTAGGTGACACAGAAAACATCTTTCTGTGTTGCATCACTCTCTGGTTGAAGTAAAGGTTCGACAACCTCATCAAGTTCTATCTTCCTCCCACTCAATTCTTTCGAGAGAAACTCCTTCTCGAGAAAGGACCCGTTCTTAGCGACACACAATTTGCCCTTGGATCTGAGATAGAAGGTATACCCAACTGTCACCTTTGGGTATCCTATGAAGATGTGTTTGTCCGCTTTTGGGTTTGAGCTTCTCCGGCTGAAGCCTTAAGCATCGCAGCCCCAAACATTAAGAAACGACAATTTTTGGTTTCTTGCCAAACCAATGTTCATACGACATCGTCCCAACGGACTTATATGGTGTCCTATCTAAAGTGAATGCAGCTGTCTCTAACGCATATCCTCAAAATGAAAATGGTAGATCGGTAAGAGACATCATAGATCGCACCATATCTCATAAGGTTCGATTACGACGTCCGGACACACCATTACCCTGTGGTGTTCCAGGTGGCTTCAACTGTGAAACAATTCTACAATGTCGTAAGTGATTGCCAAACTCATAACTCAGAAATTCTCATCCATCAGATCGTAGGAATTTGATCTTCTTGTTATGATGATTCTTAACTTCACTCTGAAATCGCTTGAACTTTTCAAATGTTTCAGACTTGTGCTTCATTAAGTAAATATACCTATATCTACCCAAATCGTCAGTGAAAATGAGAAAATACCGATATCCACCGCACACTTCAATTCTCATTGGATCACATGCATCAGCATGCATGATTTCCAACAAGTCACTTGCCCGTTTCATTGTACCTGAAAACAGGGTCTTAGTCATCCTGCCCATGAGGCATGGCTCGCATGTGTCAAGCGATTCGAAATCAAGTGACTCCAAACATCCATTGATATGGAGTTTCTTCATGCATCTTACGCAAATATGACCTAAGCGGCAGTGCCACAAGAAAGTGGTACTATCATTATTAACTCTACATCTTTTGGCGTGAACATGTGTATTGCCACGACCGAGATTCAATGAACCATTCACATAGGGTGCATGACCATGAAAGGTATTATTCATGTAAACAGAATAACCAGTATTCTCTAACTTAAATGAATAACCGTATTGCAATGAACATGACCTAATCATATTCATGCTCAACATAGACACCTGATAACATTTATCTAGGTTCAATACTAATCCCGAAGGCAGATGGAGCGTGCGATGGCGATCTCATCAACTTTGGAAACACTTCCAACACACATCATCACCTCTCCCTTAGCCAGTCTCCGTTTAGTCCGTAGCTTTTGCTTCAAGTCACCAATAATAGCAACTGAACCGGTATCCAATACCCAGGTGCTACCAGGAGTACTAGTGAGGTACACATTAATAACACATATATACTTTGTTGAAGTTGCCAGCCTTCTTATCTACCATGCATTTGGGGTAATTCAACTACCAATGACCGTTCCCCTTACAATAGAAGCACTTAGTCTCGGGTTTGGGTTCAACCTTGGGTTCCTTCACTGGAGCGGCAACTGGTTTGCCATCCATGAAGTTTCCCTTCTAGCCCTTGCCCTTCTTGAAACCAGTGGTCTTGTTAAACCATCAACACTTGATGCTCCTTCTTGATTTCTACCTTTTGAGGTCTTAAGCACCGTGAACAGCTCCGGGATCAACTCCATCCCTTGCATGTCATAGTTCATCACGAAGATCTAGTAGCTTAGTGATAGTGACTAGAGAACTCTATCAATCACTATCTTATCTGGAAGTTTAACTCCCACTTGATTTAAGTGATTGTAGCACCCAGACATTCTAAGCACATGCTCACTAGCTGAGCTATTCTCCTCTATCTTGTTGGCAAAAGAAATTGTAAGAGGTCTCATACCTCTCAACACGGGCATGAGCCTGAAATCCCAATTTCAGCTCTTGGAACATCTCATATGTTCTATGGCGTTCAAAACTTCATTATCCCGATTCTAAGCCGTAAAGTATGGTGCACTAAACTATCAAGTAGTCATCAGGACGTGTCTGTCAGGTGTTCACAACATCCACAGACGACGTTGTAGGGGTTTGCACATCAAGCGGTGCATCAAAGACGTAAGCCTTCTATGTAGCAGTGAGGACACTCCTCGGACTACGGACCCAGTCCGCATCATTGCTTACAATATCTTTCAACTTGGTTTTTCTCTAGGAACGTATTGAAACAGGGAGCTACAACGTGAGCCATTTATCTACAACATATTTGCAAAGACAATTTAGACAATGTTCATGATAATTAAGTTCATCTAATCAAATTATTTAATGAACTCCCACTCAGATAGACATCCCTCTAGTCATCTAAGTGAAACATGATCCGAGTCAACTAGGCCGTGTCCGATCATCACGTGAGACGGACTAGTCAACATCGGTGAACATCTTCATGTTGATCGTATCTTCTATACGACTCATGCTCGACCTTTCGGTCTTCCGTGTTCCGAGGCCATGTCTGTACATGCTAGGCTCATCAAGTCAACCTAAGTGTATTGCATGTGTTCCGAGGCCATGTCTGTACATGCTAGGCTCGTCAACACCCGTTGTATTCGAACGTTAGAATCTATCACACCCGATTATCACGTGGTGCTTTGAAACAACGAACCTTCGCAACGGTGCACAGTTAGGGGGGACACTTTTCTTGAAATTTTAGTGAGGGATCATCTTATTTAAGCTACCGTCGTTCTAAGCAAATAAGATGTAAAACATGATAAACATCACATGCAATCAAATAGTGACATGATATGGCCAATATCATTTTGCTCCTTTTGATCTCCATCTTCGGGGCTCCATGATCATCGTTGTCACTGGCATGACACCATGATCTCCATCATCGTTTCTTCTTGTAGTTGTCTCGTCATCTAATACTTCTACTACTATGGCTAACTCTTTAGCAATAAAGTAAAGTAATTACATGACGTTTATGTTGACACACAGGTCATAAATAAATTAAGACAACTCCTATGGCTCCTGCCAATTGTCATACTCATCGACATGCAAGTCGTGATTCCTATTACAAGAACATGATCAATCTCATACATCACATATATCATTCATCACATCCTTTTGGCCATATCACATCACACGGCACATGCTGCAAAAACAAGTTAGACGTCCTCTAATTGTTGTTGCAAGTTTTCACATGGCTGATATAGGTTTCTAGCAAGAACGTTTCTTACCTACGCCAAAACCACAACGTGATATGCCAATTTATATTTACCCTTCATAAGGACCCTTTTCATCGAATCCGATCCGACTAAAGTGGGAGAGACAGACACCCGCTAGCCACCTTATGCAACTAGTGCATGTCAGTCGGTGGAACCTGTCTCACGTAAGAATACGTGTAAGGCCGGTTCGGGCCGCTTCATCCCACGATGCTGCCGAATCAAGATAAGACTAGTAACGGTAAGTAAATTGACAAAATCGATGCCCACAACAACTTGTGTTCTACTCGTGCATAGAAACTACGCATAGACCTGGATCATGATGCCACTGTTGGGGATTGTAGCAGAAATTTAAATTTTTCTATGCATCACCAAGATCAATCTATGGAGTAATCTAGCAACGAGGGGAAGGAGAGTGCATCTACATACCCTTGTAGATCACTAAGCAGAAGCGTTGCAAGAACGCGGATGAAGGAGTCATACTCGTAGCGATTCAGATCGCGGTTGATTCTGATCTAAGCGCCGAACAACGGTGCCTCCGCGTTCAACACACGTGCAGCCCGGTGACATCTCCTACGCCTTGATCCAGCAAGGGGAGAAGGAGAGGTTGGGGAAGACTCCGTCCAGCAGCAGCACGACGGCGTGGTGGTGGTGGAGGAGCGCGGAACTCCACCAGGGCTTCGCCAAGCACTACGAGAGACGAGGAGGGAGAGGGGTAGGGCTGCGCCAACAGGGGAAGAACCTCGTGTGTTGGGCTGCCCCTTTGCCTCCACTATATATAGGGGGAGAGGGAGGGCTGCGCCACCACCTAGGGTTCCCACCCCAAGGGGTGCGACAGCCCTAGATCCCATCTAGGGTGGCGGCCACAAGGGGGAGAGGGCGAGGCGCACCTGGGGTGGGCCTTAGGGCCCATCTGCCCTAGGGTTTGCCCCCTTCCCCTCTAGGAGGCGCCTTGGGCCTTGGTGGGAGGCACCCCAGCCCACCTAGGGGCTGGTCCCTTCCCACTATTGGCCCATGTAGGCCTCCGGGGCTGGTGGCCCCACCTGGTGGACCCCCGGACCCCTCCGGTGGTCCCAGTACACTACCGGTGATGCCCGGAACACTTCCGGTGGCCAAAAACATACTTCCTATATATCAATCTTTACCTCCGGACCATTCCAGAACTCCTCGTGATGTCCGGGATCTCATCTGGGACTTCGAACAACATTCCTTAACCGCGTACATACTTTCCCTATAACCCTAGCGTCATCGAACCTTAAGTGTGTAGACCCTACGGGTTCGGTAGTCATGCAGACATGGCCGAGACAACTCTCCGGTCAATAACCAACAGCGGGATCTAGATACCCATGTTGGTTCCCACATGCTCCACGATGATCTTATCGGATGAACCACGATGTCAAGGATTCAATCAATCCCGTATACAATTCCCTTTGTCTATCGGTACGATACTTGCCCGAGATTCGATCGTCGGTATCCCGATACCTTGTTCAATCTCGTTACCGGCAAGTATCTTTACTCGTTCCGTAACACATCATCCCATGATCAACTCCTTGGTCACATTGTGCACATTATGATGATGTCCTACCGAGTGGCCCTAGAGATACCTCTCCGTTACACGGAGTGACAAATCCCAGTCTCGATTCGTGCCAACCCAACAGACACTTTCAGAGATACCCGTAGTGTACCTTTATAGCCACCCAGTTACGTTGTGACGTTTGGCACACCCAAAGCACTCCTACGGTATCCGGGAGTTGGACAATCTCATGGTCTAAGGAAGTGATACTTGACATTAGAAAAGCTTTAGCATACGAACTACACGATCTTTGTGCTAGGCTTAGGATTGGGTCTTGTCCATCACATCATTCTCCTAATGATGTGATCCCGTTATCAACGACATCCAATGTCCATGGTTAGGAAACCATAACCATCTATTGATCAACGAGCTAGTCAACTAGAGGCTTACTAGGGACATGGTGTTGTCTATGTATCCACACATGTATCTGAGTTTCCTATCAATACAATTCTAGCATGGATAATAAACGATTATCATGAACAATGAAATATATAATAATAACTAATTTATTATTGCCTCTAGGGCATATTTCCAACAGTCTCCCACTTGCACTAGAGTCAATAATCTAGTTCACATCGCCATGTGATTAACACTCATAGGTCACATCACCATGTGTCCAACATCCAAAGAGTTTACTAGACTCAATAATCTAGTTCACATCACTATGTGATTAACACTCAATGAGTTCTGGGTTTGATCATGTTATGCTTGTGAGAGAGGTTCTAGTCAACGGGTCTGCCATATTCAGATCCCTATGTATTTCACAAAACTTTATGTCATATCTTAGAAGCTGCTACCACATTCCACTTGGAGCTATTCCAAATTGTTGCTCCATTATACGTATCCGGTATCTCTACTCAGAGCTATCCGGATAGGTGTTGAGCTTGCATCGACGTAACTCTTTACGCCGAACTCTTTATCACCTCCATAGCCGAGAAACATTTCCTTATTCCTCTAAGGATAATTTAGACCGCTATCTGGTGATCCACTCCTAGATCACCTTTGTACCCTCTTGCCAGACATGTGGCAAGGCACACATCTGGTGCGGTACTCAGCATGGCATACTGTATAGAGCCTATGACAAAAGCATAGGGGAAGACCTTCGTCCTTCCTCTTTCTTCTGTCGTGGTCAATCTTCGAGTCTTACTCAACTTCACACCTTACAACTCAGGCAAGAACCCCTTCTTTGACTGATCTATTTTGAACTCCTACGAAAACATGTCAAGGTGTGCGTTCTTTGAAAGTATCATCAGGCGTTTTGATCTATCTCTATAGATCTTGATGCCCAATATGTAAGCAGCTTTATCCAGGTCTTCCTTTGAAAAACACTCTTCAAACAACCGTTTATGCTTTCCATAAATTCTGCATCATTTCAAATCAACAATATGTCATCCACATATACTTATCAGATATGTTGTAGTGCTCCCACTCACTTTCTTGTAAATACAAGTTTCTAGCAAACATTGTATAAACCTAAAAGCTTTGATCACTCCATCAAAGCATATATTCTGACTCCGAGATGCTTGCTCTAGTCCATAGAAGGATTGCTGGAGCCAGCATACCTTTTAGCATCCTTAGGATCGACAAAACCTTTTATTTATCACATACAACTTTTTCTTACGAAAACTGGTAAGAAAACTTGTTTTGACATCCATCTGTCAGATTTCATAATCGAAAAATACAGCTAATGCTAACATCCATCACATCATTCTCGTAATGATGTGATCCCGTTATCAACGGCATCCAATTTCCATGGTTAGGAAACCGTAACCATCTATTGATCAATGAGCTAGTCAACTAGAGGCTTACTAGGGACATGGTGTTGTCTATGTATCCACACATGTATCTGAGTTTCCTATCAATACAATTCTAGCATGGATAATAAACGATTATCATGAACAATGAAATATATGATAATAACTAATTTATTATTGCCTCTAGGGCATATTTCCAACACTCTGCTATTAGTGACTTTGGAGTGACTCTTTGTTGCATGTTGAGGGATAGTTATGTGATCCAGTTATGTTATTATTGTTGAGGGAACTTGCACTAGTGAAAGTATGAACCCTAGGCCTTGTTTCAACGCATTGCAGTACCATTTACGCTCACTTTTATTATTAGTTACCTTGCTGTTTTTATAATTTCAGATTACAAAAACGTATATCTACTATCCATATACCACTTGTATCACCATCTCTTCGCCGAACTAGTGCACCTATACAATTTACCATTGTATTGGGTGTGTTGGGGACACAAGAGACTCTTTGTTATTTGGTTGCAGGGTTGCTTGAGAGAGACTATCTTCATCCTACGCCTCCTACGGATTGATAAACCTTAGGTCATCCACTTGAGGGAAATTTGCTACTATCCTACAAACCTCTGCACTTGGAGGTCCAACAACGTCTACAAGAAGAAGGTTGTGTAGTACACATCAAGCTCTTTTCTGGCACCGTTGCCGGGGAGGTTAGCACTTGAAGGTATATCTTTAGATCTTGCAATCGAATCTTTTTGTTTCTTGTTTTAGCACTAGTTTAGTTTATTAAAGAAAACTACAAAAAAATATGGAATTGAGTTTGCCTCATACGCTTCATCTTTTTAATATCTTTCGTGAGTATGATGGAAAGGAAAATTGTGCCAAAGTGTTAGAAGAAGAATGCATTAAAATGTTTGGCACTAAATATTTGAATGATGAGCATGATTGCAATGTTGTTAGTATGAATTCCTTGAATATCCATGATGCTAATGATATGCAAAGCCACAAGCTTGGGGAAGCTATGTTTGATGAAGAAGATATTTTTTCCCCAAGTTCTAATGAGCAAATTTGTTATGATAAAATCATGCCTCCTATTTATGATGATTATATTGAGGAAAGTGGATTTGGAGAGGTCGTGACTTTATTTTGTGATGAATCCATTATTCCGGAAGAGGTTCCAATTTATTATGAGAACAAAGTTGCTATCTATGATGATTATTGTGATGACTTGTATGCTATAAACCAAAATGATATCCATGAAACTTGTCATCATGATTTTAGTTTTCAATTGGATTATGCCTCACATGATAATTATTTTGTTGAGTTTGCTCCCACTATTATTCATGAGAAGAATTTTGCTTGTGTGGAGAGTAATAAAATTTGTATGCTTATAGATCATGAAAAGAATGCTTTAGGTGCTGGTTATATTGTTGAATTCATTCATGATGCTACTGAAAATTATTATGAGGGAGGAATATATACTTGTAGGAATTGCAATAATATCAAGTTTCCTCCCTATGTGCTTAAAGTTTCAAAGTTATGCTTGTTTTGCCTTCCTATGCTAGTTGATTATCGTCCCCATAAATTGTTTGCTCACAAAATCCCTATGCATAGGAAGTGGTGAAGGAAATATGCCCTAGAGGCAATAATAAAGTTATTATTTATTTCCTTATACCATGATAAATGTTTATTATTCATGCTAGAATTGTATTAACCGGAAACATAATACATGTGTGAATACATAGACAAACAGAGTGTCACTAGTATGCCTCTACTTGACTAGCTCGTTAATCAAAGATGGTTATGTTTCCTAACCATGGACAAAGAGTTGTTATTTGATTAACGGGATCACATCATTAGGTGAATGATCTGATTGACATGACCCATTCCATTAGCTTAGCACCCGATCGTTTAGTATGTTGCTATTGCTTTCTTCATGACTTATACATGTTCCTATGACTATGAGATTATGCAACTCCCGTTTGCCGGAGGAACACTTTGTGTGCTACCAAACGTCACAACGTAACTGGGTGATTATAAAGGAGCTCTACAGGTGTCTCCAAAGGTACATGTTGGGTTGGCGTATTTCGAGATTAGGATTTGTCACTCCGATTGTCGGAGAGGTATCTCTGGGCCCTCTCGGTAATGCACATCACATAAGCCTTGCAAGCATTGCAACTAATGAGTTAGTTGTGAGATGATGTATTACGGAACGAGTAAAGAGACTTGCCGGTAACGAGATTGAACTAGGTATTGGATACCGACGATCGAATCTCGGGCAAGTAACATACCGATGACAAAGGGAACAACGTATGTTGTTATGCGGTCTGACCGATAAAGATCTTCGTAGAATATGTAGGAGCCAATATAAGCATCCAGGTTCCGCTATTGGTTATTGACCGGAGACATGTCTCGGTCATGTCTACATTGTTCTCGAACCGTAGGGTCCGCACGCTTAAGGTTTCGATGACAGTTATATTATGAGTTTATGAGTTTTGATGTACCGAAGGAGTTCGGAGTCCCGGATGAGATTGGGGACATGACGAGGAGTCTCGAAATGGTCGAGACGTAAAGATCGATATATTGGACGACTATATTCAGACATCGGAAAGGTTCTGAGTGATTCGGGTATTTTTCGGAGTACCGGGTAGTTACGGGAGAAGCAATGGGCCTTGATGGGCTTTAGTGGGAAGAGGAGAAAGGGCCAAGGGGCTGCTGCGCCCCCCCTCCCCTCTGGTCCGAATTGGACTAGGGAAAAGGGGGCCGGCCACCTTTCCTTCTCCTCCACTTCCTTCTCCCTTCCTCCCCTCTTGGTGGACTCCTACTAGGACTTGGAGTCCTAGTAGGACTCCACATCCTGGCCGCACCAATTGCCTTGGCCGGCCTCCTCCTCCTCCATCCTTTATATACTGAGGCAAGGGGCACCCCATGAACACAAGTTGATCTTCGTGATCGTTCCTTAGCCGTGTGCGGTGCCCCCCTCCACCATATTTCACCTCGGTCATATTGTAGCGGTGCTTAGGCGAAGCCCTGCGACGGTAGAACATCAAGATCGTCACCACGCCGTCGTGCTGACGGAACTCCTCCCCGGCGCTTTGCTGGATCGGAGCCCGGGGATCGTCATCGAGCTGAACGTGTGCCAAGAACTCGGAGGTGCCGGAGTAACGGTGCTTGGATCGGTCGGATCGTGAAGACGTACGACTACATCAACCGCGTTGTCACAACGCTTCCGCTTCGGTCTACGAGGGTACGTAGACAACACTCTCCCCTCTCGTTGCTATGCATCACCATGATCTTGCGTGTGCGTAGGAAATTTTTTGAAATTGCTACGTTTCCCAACAGTGGCATCCGAGCCTAGGTTTTATATGTTGATGTTATAGAGTAGAACACAAGTGAGTTGTGGGCGATATAAGTCATACTGCTTACCAGCATGTCATACTTTGGTTCGGCGGTATTGTTGGATGAAGCGGCCCGGACCGACATTACGCGTACGCTTACGCGAGACCGGTTCTCCCGACGTGCTTTGCACATAGGTGGCTTGCGGGTGACAGTTTCTCCAACTTTAGTTGAACTGAGTGTGGCTACGCCCGGTCCTTGCGAAGGTTAAAACAGCACCAACTTGACAAACTATCGTTGTGGTTTTGATGCGTAGGTAAGATTGGTTCTTGCTTAAGCCCGTAGCAGCCACGTAAAACTTGCAACAACAAAGTAGAGGACGTCTAACTTGTTTTTGCAGGGCATGTTGTGATGTGATATGGTCAAGACATGATGCTAAATTTTGTTGTATGAGATGATCATGTTTTGTAACCGAGTTATCGGCAACTGGCAGGAGCCATATGGTTGTTGCTTTATTGTATGCAATGCAATCGCGCTGTAATGCTTTACTTTATCACTAAGCAGTAGTGATAGTCGTGGAAGCATAAGATTGGCGAGACGACAACGATGCTACGATGGAGATCAAGGTGTCATGCCGGTGATGATGGTGATCATGACGGTGCTTCGAAGATGGAGATCACAAGCACAAGATGATGGTGGCCATATCATATCACTTATATTGATTGCATGTGATGTTTATCTTTTATGCATCTTATCTTGCTTTGATTGACGGTAGCATTATAAGATGATCTCTCACTAATTATCAAGAAGTGTTCTCCCTGAGTATGCACCGTTGCGAAAGTTCTTCGTGCTGAGACACCACGTGATGATCGAGTGTGATAGGCTCTACGTTCAAATACAACGGGTGCAAAACAGTTGCACACGTAGAATACTCAGGTTATACTTGACGAGCCAAGCATATACAGATATGGCCTCGGAACACGGAGACCGAAAGGTCAAGCGTGAATCATATAGCAGATATGATCAACATAGCGATGTTCACCAATGAAACTACTCCATCTCACGTGATGATCGGACATGGTTTAGTTGATTTGGATCACGTAATCACTTAGAGGATTAGAGGGATGTCTATCTAAGTGGGAGTTCTTAAGTAATATGATTAATTGAACTTAAATTTATCATGAACTTAGTCCTGGTAGTATTTTGCAAATTATGTTGTAGATCAATAGCTCGCGTCGTTGCTTCCCTGTGTTTATTTTGATATGTTCCTAGAGAAAATTGTGTTGAAAGATGTTAGTAGCAATGATGCGGATTGGATCCGTGATCTAAGGTTTATCCTCATTGCTGCACAGAAGAATTATGTCCTTGATGCACCGCTAGGTGACAGACCTATTGCAGGAGCAGATGCAGACGTTATGAACGTTTGGCTAGCTCAATATGATGACTACTTGATAGTTTAGTGCACCATGCTTAATGGCTTAGAATCGGGACTTCAAAGACGTTTTGAACATCATGGAGCATATGAGATGTTCCAGGAGTTGAAGTTAATATTTCAAGCAAATACCCGAGTTGAGAGATATGAAGTCTCCAACAAGTTCTATAGCTAATAGATGGAGAGGAGAATCGCTCAACTAGTGAGCATGTGCTCAGATTGTCTGGGTACTACAATCGCTTGAATCAAGTGGGAGTTAATCTTCCAGATAAGATAGTGATTGACGGAATTCTCTAGTCACCATCACCAAGTTAGTAGAACTTCGTGATGAACTATGATATGCAAGGGATAATGAAAACGATTCCCAAGCTCTTCATAATGCGGAAATTGACGAAGGTAGAAATCGAGAAAAACATCAAGTGTTGATGGTAGACAAGACCACTAGTTTCAAGAAAAGGGCAGAGGGAAGAAGGGGAACTTCAAGAAGAACAGCAAGCAAGTTGCTGCTCAAGTGAGGAAGCCCAAGTCTGGTCCTAGGCCTGAGACTAAGTGTTTCTACTGCAAAGGGATTGGTCACTGGAAGCGGAACTACCCCAAGTGATTGGCAGATAAGAAGGATGGCAAAGTGAACATAAGTATATTTGATATACATGTTATTGATGTGTACTTTACTAGTGTTTATAGCAACCCCTCAGTATTTGATACTAGTTCAGTTGCTAAGATTAGTAACTCGAAACGGGAGTTGCAGAATAAACAGAGACTAGTTAAGGGTGAAGTGACGATGTGTGTTGGAAGTAGTTCCAAGATTGATATGATCATCATCGCACACTCCCTATACTTAGGATTGGTGTTGAACCTGAATAAGTGTTATTTGGTGTTTGCGTTGAGCATGAATATGATTAGATCATGTTTATTGTAATATGGTTATTCATTTAAGCAAGAGAATACATTGTTGTTCTGTTTACATGAATAAAACCTTATATGGTTACACACCCAATGAAAATAGTTCGTTGGATCTCGATCGTAGTGATACACATAACCATAATATTGAAACCAAAAGATGCAAAGTTAATAATGATAGTGCAACTTATTTGTAGCACTGCTGTTTAGGTCATATTGGTGTAAAGCGCATGAAGAAACTCCATGTTGATGGGCTTTTGGAATCACTTGATTATGAATCAGTTGATGCTTGCGAACCATGCCTCATGGGCAAGATGACTAAGACTCTGTTCTTCGGAACTATGGAGCGAGCAACTGACTTATTGGAAATAAATACATACTGATGTATGCGATCCAATGAGTGTTAAGGCTCACGGAGGGTATCATTATTTTCTGACCTTCACAGATGATTTGAGCAGATATGGGTATATCTACTTGATGAAACATAAGTCTGAAACATTTGAAAAGTTCAAAGAATTTCAGAGTGAAGTGGAAAATCATCGTGACAAGAAAATAAGGTTTCTACGATCTGATCGCGGAGACAAATATTTGAGTTACGAGTTTGGTCTTCAATTAAAACAATGTGGAATAGTTTCACAAATTCATACCACCTGGAACACCACAGCATAATGGTGTGTCCGAACGTCATAAACGTACTTTATTGGATATAGTACAATCTATGATGCTTCTTAGCGATTTACCACTATCGTTTTGGGGTTATGCATTAGAGACAGTTGCATTCACGTTAAATAGGGCACCATCTAAATCCGTTGAGACGACACTATATGTACTGTGGTTTGGCAAGAAACCAAAGTTGTCGTTTCTTAAAGTTTGGGATTGCAATGCTTATGTGAAAAAGTTTCATCCTGATAAGCTCAAACCCAAATCGGAAAAGTGTGTCTTCATAGGATACCCAAAAAGTTACTGTTGGGTACACCTTCTATCACAGATCCGAAGGCAAGACATTCGTTGTTAAGAATGGATCCTTTCTAGAGAAGGAGGTTCTCTCGAAAGAAGTGAGTGGGAGGAAAGTAGAACTTGATAAGGTAATTGTACCTTCTCCCTTATTGGAAATTAGTTCATCACAGAAATTTGTTCCTGTGACTACTACACCAATTAGTGAGGAAGCTAATGATGATGATCATGTAACTTCAGATCAAGTTACTACCGAATCTCGTAGGTAAACCAGAGTGAGATCCGCACCAGAGTGGTACGGTAATCCTGTTCTGGAGGTCATGCTACTTGACCATGACGAACCTACGAACTATGAAGAAGCGATGGTGTAAGTGCATCTAGTGCCACCCCTAGTTGGTTTTGGAGTATTGACGACAAACCTAGTTGAGGGACTAATGTGTTTGTGAGAATTGCAGGAAAACATAGGTAGAAGTCCCTCATTGATTCGGTTTTACTACCAGAGATGACCCCTAAAAATGTATGAAGACATTGAAGACAAAGGTGGTATATGAAGATATTCACATTGAAGACTATGACAAAAGAAGACACGTTATGAAGCTTATGGAGCTCGAAGACTTAGATCTTTCGTAGTTCTTTTTCTTTTGTGTTGATTCATAGGAACCACCGTACTGTTAAGTGGGGTCCAGGAGAACCAGTCAGAATGACTGAAGTGATGCCTAAATCAAAAACCTATGTCTTCGAGCGAAGACAATGAGAGCGAATCTTGTCTAGAGCCGGACAAGTCAGCTTTGCTTGTAGCCCAAGTAAAGTTGCCATGAGAGTTTGAAATCTGACTGTTGAGACACGTGTCAGTTCCTTAGTGACCCAGGGTCATTTCAGACAAATCAGGTCGGGTTGCCAAGTGGCTATAAATAGCCCACCCCCACAACCATAAACGGCTGGCTGCTCAGATTTCAGTGCACGGTCGTTTGAGAGCAACCCACCTCGAAGCCTTTGAGAGAAAATTTCTAGTGAGGAGAAAAGCCCTAACCACCCAGAGCCAGAGTAAATTGGGCATCACTTAAGTCTTCTTGTCTGTGTGATCTGAAGACTTATTACACTTGAGGACTGTGAATCCTCCAGACGGTTAGGCGTCGCGTTCAGAGCATCCAAGAGACATTGTGGATTGCCAGTGAACGAAGTTTGTGAAGGTTTGGGAGTCTACCTTGAAGACTTACCAGAGTGATTGGGCGAGGACTAAGTGACCTTAGCTCAAGGAGAATACGGTGAGGACTTGGTGTCCTGAACTGTGTGTTCAGGACTGGGTGTCCGGGACTGTGTGTCCTAAGGTTTAAATACCTAGCCGCTCCAACCAGACGTACAGTTGTCACAGCAACTGGAACTGGTCCAACATATCATTGTCTTCAACGAGTCACTGGTTTCATCTTCACTTCCTTTTCTTACTGTTACTCATTGTGAAGCCATTGCATGCTTGCTTTATCTTTTGTCTTCACAACGTGAATGTATGATCTGTTTGGCTTCATAACTTCTTCCTACCTGATCCTTATTACACTGAAGTGGTTTGTCATTGTGCTTTCACTCTATTGAATACATGACCATGGCTGGCCTAGTGTAATCTAACGTCCGCTGCATAGTAATAGGCATAATCTTCGCTGTTTGTCTTCATAACTCTCACGTTTTGAAGACTTTCATAAAAATCGCCTATTCACCCCCCTCTAGTCGATATAACGCACTTTAAATTGGTATCAGAGCAAGGTGCTCCCTTGTTCTATGTGATTCGGTTTAACCACTTGGAGTTTTAGCTATGTCGACTGCAGGGATAATCAAAGTCTCCGCTGCTTGCCCCGTCTTCGATGGAACTGAATATCCCTACTGGAAGAATAAGATGCGCATGCATCTTGAAGCTATTGACGTCGACCTATGGTATGTCGTCGAGAACGGCGTTCCCAAGGCTGGAGAAGGTGTCACTGCTGCTGATGTCAAGAAGTTCACTCAACTGGACTCTACTGCCAAAAATATCATCTGTGGTCATCTGAGAAAAGGACAGTATGGCCGTGTGAGTGCCTTGAAGACATCCAAGCTGGTCTGGGACTGGCTCTCCAAGGTCAATGAAGGCGTCTCAACCCAGAGAGATCAAAGAATCAGTGTTCTTCGCAACCTCTTCAACCGCTTCAAGCGAAATGACAATGAGAATGTCCAGCACACATTTGACCGGCTCACTGACATCACAAATGAGCTTCAAGCCCTCGGCGCCACTAAGATCACCAAACATGAAATCGTCAAGACGCTGCTGAGATCACTTGATAGTTCGTTTGACATCCTGGCCCTGATGATTCAAGAACGTCCTGATTTCAAGACACTCGATCCGTCTGACATACTTGAGAGGCTCAACACACATGAGTTTCAGCTTTCTGAGAAAAGAGATATCTACGGTCCAAACTATGGCCGAACTCGTGCCTTGAAGGCAAAAGCTGTTTCCTCATCTGAAGAAGAATCTGACTGCAGTTCTGATGATCCTGAAGACATTGGAAGAGAACTTGCAATGCTAGTGAAGAAGTTCCAAAAATTCACCAAGAAGAAAGGCTTCAGAAAATCTTCACGATCAAGCTCAAGGAATGATGAAGCTTCTGCTCATGACTACAAGAAGAAAACATGTCACAAGTGCAAGAAAACTGGACACTTCATCTCTGAGTGTCCACAGTGGGACAATGAGAACAGAAGGAAGAAGAAGAGCAAGGAATATGATTCTGACGACAAGAAGAAGAAGAAATACTCAAAGTCTTCTTCCAAGTCTTCCTCAAAGTCTTCATCACACAAGAAGAGCTCATCTGGCAAGGCACGTGCGTTTGTTGGCAAGGAGATGGATTCAGAGGAGGAGTCCACATCTGAGGAGGCAGAGGTGGAGTCTGAGGAGGAGTATGATTCTGGCATTGCGAGTCTGGCTACAGCATACGTCGCCAAGTCCATCTTCAACACTGAATACAATGACTGCATCACCGACACCGACGCAAATGACAAGAACGACTCCACTCCTACCTACTGCTTCATGGCACGTGGTGCCAAGGTAAACACACGCACTACTCGCTATCAAACATCTAGTGACGATGACTCTGACTGTGATTCAAAACCCAGCTACAAAACACTTGCTAAAATTGCAACTGAACAACAGAAAGCTATGGAACATATTCAAAAACTGTTAGACAGAAGCGATGATCTGTTGGGTGCTGAAATGACTCGATCTGAATCCTTAATTGAAGACATAAAAAACCTTCACGTTAAGTATCAGGAACTTGAAGATCGTCTTGATACTCTCTCAACAACTCATGAAAAGCTTTCCTATGATTATCTTCAAAGGAAGCAAGAACTTGAGAAATTGAGAGCGGCTCATGAAGATCTTCAAAAGGAAAACGAGTCACTTCGCGCCGAACAGATCAGTCCCGCTCAGGAAGGATTTGAACCACCATGTCTTAAATGCATTGAGCGTGATAATGCTACTTCTGTTGCTGAATGTTCCACTGCTACTGCTGTTGCAATATCTTCAACTGTTGATGTGGTAACTAACCCCTCTGCTGAGGATACCACTGCTATTGCTGATGAGAATGCTAGGTTGAAGACATTGCTTGAAACAGGGATGTACAAAAGTCTTAAAGGACATCAGACATTATGTGATGTCCTCAAGAAGCAGATTCTGAACCGAAACCCTAGGAAAGAGGGTGTTGGGTTCGTGAGGAAAATAAATGCAGATGGCTCTTACTGGAAACCTGAGCAGTACCCCAAAACCACATGGGTTGCTGCAAAGGAACTTTCAGCAGATCCATCCAATTTATCTGGCTTCACTTGTGCTAACCCCATTATCATTGATGAATCCTTTGATGCAAACTATAAATTGTTTAAGAATCAGAATGGTGAAGTGTTTGCCAGGTACATTGGTACTAACTGCAGGAATGGACCGCCTATGAAGAAGATCTGGGTTCCGAAAAAGTGTCTGGAAAATCTTCCTGTGAATGTCTTCATGACACCTCACTTGAAGAAGACAAACCTCAGACCAAAGGCTTCATACGGTCCAATGGCTTCATACAAACAGAGGACTCACCTGAGTCACACTAACGCAAATGTTTTGCAGGGAAACCATACTCAGTCATATGAATATGAGAGCGGTTCATCGAACCGTCATGTTCATATGACCAAAAATTATTCTGCTTATTCCTATGAGTATTATTGTCCACCTGCTAGACTGTTTGCTAAGGCTTCAAAGCCAAAATTCTCAGATGCTGCACTTAGACTTATTGCTTCTAAGCCACCCTTGAAGATGTGGGTGGTTAAGAAAGCTTAACTCTCTTTTGCAGGGAAAGGTCTCCAGCAGAAAAACAAAATCTTCTGACGCTATTGCTGGGGACCTTAAAAATCTTGTAGGGCGCAAGATAAAATGCCCGAATGGCATCATTATGTACCTCGTTCCTGAATCGCATGCTACTCTCCCTATTAGTCCTAATCTGGATCTAAGTTTTCATAACCCACTAGTTCGTCAAATGTTTTTGCTTCACAATTCTCTTCGTGAAGCCTATCCCCCTAACTGCACTGTAGGGTACGACACCAGTGACTTCAAAGTCTTCAGAATGGATTATTGATAGTGGGTGTACAAATCACATGACTGGTAAAAGAAGCCTCCTTATGGACTCAACCTTACGTCCATCCGACAAGAGCCACATCACATTTGCTGACACTGGTAAAAGTAAGGTATTGGGTCTAGGTAGAGTTGCAATCTCAAAGGATCAACACATGGATAAAGTCATGCTTGTTGAATCCCTTGGCTTCAACTTAATGTCTGTCTCAATGCTTTGCGATTTGAACATGATCGTAATGTTTGGAAAATATCGTTGCCTAGTACTAATGGAATCTGAAAAGTCTCTAGTGTTTGAAGGGTATCGAAAAGATGATTTGTATGTGGTAGATTTCTCAGCAGGACCACAACTTGCAGTATGTCTTCTTGCAAAAGCTTCAGAATGCTGGCTTTGGCATCGGAGGCTTGGGCATGCTGACATGAGGAACCTCCACACTCTTGCGAAGAAGAAGCATGTCATAGGCATCGAGGGCGTCAAGTTCAAGAAAGATCACTTATGCGGTGCCTGTGAAGCAGGGAAGATGACAAGGGCAAAACATCCTTCGAAGACAATCATGACTACTACGCAACCCTTCGAACTGCTCCACATGGATCTTTTCGGTCCCACTCACTACTCAACTTTTACTACTTCTGCTTGCCTCTATGGCTTCGTCATCGTTGATGATTACTCTAGATATACATGGGTGCACATAATCCTTTACAAGACTGAAGTGCAGGATGTCTTCAAACGCTTCGCCAATCGAGCTATGAACAATTTTGG
Source organism: Triticum aestivum (assembly GCF_018294505.1). Lineage (NCBI taxonomy): Eukaryota > Viridiplantae > Streptophyta > Magnoliopsida > Poales > Poaceae > Triticum > Triticum aestivum. Next base: position 201,418,052 of record NC_057797.1, read on the forward strand.
CGCCAAGATAAAGCACATCAGAAGTGACAATGGCACTGAATTCAAGAACACTGGCCTTGATACATATCTTGATACCTTGGGCATCACACATGAATTCTCAGCTCCGTACACGCCACAGCAGAATGGCGTCGTCGAACGCAAGAACAGAACACTCATTGAGATGGCCAGAACTATGCTAGATGAATACAAGACTCCAAGAAAATTCTGGACTGAAGCCATTGACACTGCATGCCATACAATCAATCGTGTTTATCTTCACAAGCTTCTGAACAAGACATCTTATGAACTCCTAACTGGCAAGAAGCCAAATGTCAGTTACTTCAGAGTATTTGGGGCAAGATGCTGGATCAAGGACCCACACCACACCTCAAAGTTTGCACCAAAAGCACATGAGGGCTTTATGCTTGGATATGGAAAGGATTCGCACTCCTACAGAGTGGATGTGCGGTTCGATGAGACAAATGGTTCACAAAGAGAGCAACTGCCAAATGTGCTAGATGAAGTTCCAGCTGATGAATCAATCAAGCTTATGGGAACTGGAGAGATTATACCTTCTGAAGCTCATCCTGAAGAAGAACTTATCATCTCAGCACCTGATCAACATGAAGACAATGCTCGGCCTGAAGACATTCCTCCCAACACCAACACAGATCAGCAAGAGCAAAGTCTTCGCCCTGTACACCCTCGTGTTGCTAATGAAGTGCAAATTGACAGAATAATTGACAGCATTAATGCACCTGGTACACTCACTCGTTCAAGGGCAACTCAACTGGAAAATTTTTGTGGGCACTTCGCATTCGTATCAATATCAGAACCCAAGAAAGTTGAAGAAGCCTTCATGGAACCTGAAAGGATTCAAGCTATGCAAGAAGAGCTTCAACAGTTTGAGCTGAATAATGTATGGGAACTGGTTAAGCGTCCTGATCCACGGAAGCACAACATAATAGGCACCAAATGGATATACCGCAACAAACAAGATGAGCATGGTCAAGTTGTCAGAAACAAAGCTCGTCTCGTTGCTCAAGGATATACTCAAGTGGAGGGCATTGACTTCGATGAAACATTTGCTCCTGTGGCTAGGCTTGAAGCCATACGCATACTGCTGGCCTATGCAAATCATCATAACATACTTCTATATCAAATGGATGTGAAAAGTGCTTTTCTCAATGGCAAGATTGAAGAAGAAGTGTATGTTGCACAACCGCCTGGCTTTGAAAATCCAAAACATCCTGACATGGTATACAAGCTCAACAAGGCACTGTATGGCCTCAAACAAGCTCCCAGGGCCTGGTATGACATACTCAAATACTTCTTGAAGAGCAAAGGCTTCATACCTGGTTCCCTGGATCCCACTCTTTTCACGAAGACATATGATGGTGAACTGTTTGTGTGCCAAATATATGTGGATGACATTATCTTCGGCTGCACCAATCAGAAGTACAGTGAAGAGTTTGGATATATGATGCAAGAGCAATATCAGATGTCCATGATGGGGGAGCTGAAGTTCTTCCTTGGTCTTCAAATTCGACAACAACGCAATGGCATCTTCATATCTCAAGAGAAGTATCTCAAAGATTGCCTGAAGAAGTTCGGTATGCAAGACTGCAAAGGCTTCACAACACCAATGCCAGCCAAACATCATCTAGGTCCTGACGACAATGGTAAAGAGTTCGATAAAAAGGTATACCGCTCCATGATTGGTTCTTTGCTTTATTTATGTGCATCTAGGCCAGATATTATGCTTAGTGTTTGCATGTGTGCTCGATTTCAAGCGGCACCAAAGGAGTCGCATCACTTAGCTGTGAAGCGAATTCTTCGATATTTGGCTCACACCCCAACTCTAGGATTATGGTATCCAAAGGGCTCAGAGTTTGATTTGGTTGGATTTTCGGATGCTGATTATGCTGGTGACAAAGTTGATCGCAAGTCCACATCAGGCACATGTCACTTTCTGGGACGATCACTTGTATGTTGGTCTTCAAAGAAGTAGAACTGTGTATCTCTCTCCACTGCTGAATCTGAATACATTGCTGCTGGATCTTGCTGCGCTCAGCTTCTGTGGATGAAGCAAACACTCAAGGACTATGGCATTCATCTGAAGCAAGTGCCACTTTACTGTGATAATGAAAGCGCCATCAAGATTGCCAACAACCCAGTTCAGCACTCGAAGACAAAGCACATTGAAATTCGTCATCACTTTCTCAGAGATCATGTTGTGAAGGAAGACATTGATATCATACACGTCAACACTGAAGAACAATTGGCAGATATCTTCACCAAGCCCTTGGATGAGAAGAGGTTTTGCAAGTTACGGTGTGAGCTAAATATCTTGGAATCCTCAAATGTCCTGTGATCAGGCACACATCCTAACACTTATGCATATTGATGACTTAGATGTGCAACACAGAAAGTAAAGTATATCTTCAATCAATGAAGACATACATTCTAAGTGTGAATACATTAATGTGGAATTTGACTTCGGAGCGCCACGATAATTGTGCGCCGTGTCTGGGTCTAATACTTCCTATACGGTGGGTAACGCCACCACCAAACGTTCCATTTTGAAGAGTTTCACTAATGGTGTTACCTTGCAATATCTTCACATTTGGTTTGGCTTCGAACTCAACATGTCTTCATGATTATCTTCACTATGTTGATTATATAGATATATATACTAGTGTTCTCTCCTCTACAGCATTCACTTATAGCTATGTCTTCTTGGTTGAATATTTTGAACTAAGTGAATGTGATCGGACCCTAATCTCTCTATGCTTTCTATCTCAAATTCTATCTCTCCAAGTCATATGCATTCTATTGAAACTGTCGAATGTCTTCACTGCGTCCTAGTCAGCAGAAGACATAGAGACAACCATAAAGTCCGTCTTCAATGCTCATTCCTCCACATAAAATCCGGAGAAGTAGGAACGACCGCCCGACAATCCAGGCGTGCGTGGGACGTGGAACAGACCCAAAACTTCCGCAAACTGGCCACGCGTTCCTCATATGCGAACCGCCAGGGGCACCTATGTAATAGCACAATGCTGCCCCTGAGCCTATAAATTCACACTTACCGCGGTCATTATCTCCTTCTTCCACCCTCGCACGAACCCTAGCGCCACCGCTAGCACTCGACGACGCCGGCGACAAAGCGCTTCGCTGCCACGACTTCTCCGACGCCGTCTTCATGCCGATCGCGGACATCGTCCTCTCCGCAGTCACCGTAGGTGTTTTCCGTCGCCAAGTTAGGGCACGGAGGACTGAACTGCTCGGCATCATCTGCCACTTCCGTCTAGCAGTTCCAGTGTGGTAAATAAAACTTCTTTTTACAGCCCCTTTGATCTTATGGTTCTGTCACTTTCTACCATAAGAAGTTTCTCTTCACACAAGTTAGATCTCTCGCTGCATCTCATAACATGCCTAGTATATTCACTTGTGCTTCATAAAGTAGTTAGATTCCTCACTTGTACTGATCTGTGGGTTCGTACAAATCTGGAACCAACTACTTATCTATGAGTGAATGTCTTCGCACGATGAGGTCAATGTCTTCTAAACTGATTAATCTTCAAAACCTTCTGAGAATGCATATGACCTCTTCCCCTTCCCTCGCACCTTAATGCTGTCATAGGTACATGTCCGTGGGAGAATCCTTCGGTTCTCATAGTCTGCATTCATTTGCAGAATTCCTACAGCATCACATAAACTCTCCTGAAGCCAGTTCCTGTTGGTCCAGCAAAAGAAAGCCTTTGAAGCCTTTGAAAGTTTTGAAGCCTTTCAAGTTAAAGTATATGGCTTCAGAAGCAGCAGCAAGGAAGGGGGGCAGACAGAGACGTGAAGGAACTTCCAAAGATCTGCCTGAAGACTTGGCAGAAATGTACAAAACAGATCCAGAAGAAAGTTATGGGCAGCGCAAGACCCGAATCCAATGGATTCGACGCTATTGGGCAGAACAGTGGTTCAAATACCGCTTCGTCACTCAGGAGTATGTTGAGAAATGTGCCATCAAGAAGCCATGGGGGACATCTTATACAAGAATCTCGTACCCAAGACCAGTGATGAAGCCATTGCTCAAGGCTTCTACCCATGCATGGTCCGAGGACCACAACCTGATGATGCGCATCCGTCGTCACTCCTATGGTGTCGTGACGACAATCTCTTCAAGCGCAACTTTCAGTTTGCCCAACAGTCAGTGAAGCTAAACAAGAAGAAATTTGGGTTAGACTTCAACCCTGGTCCCTCCGCACCAAGGGCAGATGGCACACGCGACGCAGAACCCAATGTAATCAGTCCGTTTTGCGAATCTTGAGGGCCTGATCACCCACATCTTAGTCCAAGGGACTGCCGTGAATGACCCTCCAGCTGACTCTGAGTCTGATGAAGCCCCTGCTGTGCCGAAGCCAAAGCAGACGAAGAAACCAAAAGCTTCAAAGCCGGCCCCTGCCTCAAAAATCTCAAGGGCGAAGCCATTGAAAACTGCACCTCCTGAAGTCAGTGTGCAGTCTGAAGACGTATCCCGCGTCTCCAAGCCCCAGAAGGAAAAGGAGCCCCAGCAACACGCCGGCAAAGAGCTCACTGCTGCTGCCATTCTGCGCAGCGAAGCCATTGATCTATCAAGCGATGAAGATCTTGGAGATGACGCTCTTGAGCAGCTCATCAAAAGCAAGGAAGAAGCAGAAATCTTCAACAACCTACCTCTCTTTGATGTTGCCATCATCCACAACTTCATCGATGAATGGTTTGCCTCACCGGACATAAGCTTCGAAGATCTGCAGCTGCCCGTTGGCCTCAGCGTCGCCTTCCAAGGCGCAATTGCTTCAGAACTGGCCATTGCTCAGCGCATTGTTGAGCTGAAGCAGAAAATTGATCATGAAAAGGCTCAGTTCAAGAAGCACATGGCCAGACTCAGCGTGCAGGAAGTGAAGAGCTTCAAAATCATGCTGCATGAGCTAAAGGAAAATTTTCTGAAGAAGCATGCAGAAGCTCAAGGCTCACGTGAGCGGATGAAGTCTCTGGCAGAACGATGTGTGCAGGCCTACAATGAGGCCAAGAAGCGCAAGGCACTTGGGCGTCCTGGCATCGACCCCAAGATGGCCGCGAAGAAGAAGAAGCAGCCTGCTGTGAATGAACCAGAGGCACCAAGACAAGAAGCTATTCCGATTGTCTTCCCAACCGCCACGACTGGCTCGAAGCCAAAGAGCCGGTCAACCGCTTCAGAGCTTAAGAAGACACGGAATGCAGAGGCTGAAGCTAGGAAGAGGAAACACTCTAAAGCCTCTCCTTCTGGCCCCACCAAGAAGAAGCGTAAGATCAAGAAAGCTCGGGCTGCTCCCACAGAGCCCTTGATGGTTGAACCCCTCTCTGTCATTCACCCCAACGCAGAACGTCAGCTGACAGTTCATGAGCCTGCTCCCACAGAGGCTCCTCAAGCTGAAGACATTCCAGCAGCCGACCCCATCGCTGCTGAAGACATTGGTCACAAGGACAATGTACAATATGATGCAGTCCTTCCTCAGCTTGAAACAAGCGAACTCATCAGCATTGGTCGTCCTCTGACACCAATGGCACAAGATGAGTCATGGGAGGATCGTCCTCAGGAGGAAGAAGACTTTGAGGCCCAGCCCACTCCAACCCCACAAGTGTCGTCTGCGTTCCGTAGGCTTCGCAAAGGTCCGAGGCCTCAAGTCCATACTGAAGAAATTCCAGCTGCATCAGCCGAAGACAATGAAGAAGCACCACCAGAACCCACTCCCCCGCTCCATCAAGATGCAGTTCTCCAGGAGAACGTGCCTGAGGTTGTCCCTCCAACTACACAAGCGGAGGAAGAAAATGTTGAGGCTGCCACCACAAACACTGAAGCCAATGTGGAGCCCGCCCCACCAAATGCTTCAGCAGACAGCGAAGCTACTGAGCCAGACACTTCTGTTCCTGAGTCTGCTGCAGGTCCTCAATTTGATTATCATGTTGAGCACAGGCCTCATGTCCAGAAGCCAGTCCCAAGGCTTCCAAGGTTCCCAGGTCCTGCATCAGCACCTGGCTCCTTTGACATAAATAGCTTTAAGGCAGACAATACATTTTTCAACAGCTCCAAGAACCCCTATTCAAGGGAAAGGATTGTATCAGATAGGTTCTGGAGCTATCCTCAGCGCAGCTACTATTCAAGCATCCTATACAACCAAGGTCGCATCTTCCCGCACAAGCGCCTTGGGGTTGAAGCCATTGCTGGTCTGCCCTGTCTTGAGGAAGCTTTGGATTGCTTTAGGCAAGTGGGTCTGCTGCTGTTTGTGACTGATGAAGAGCACTGGAATGAAGAGCTTCTACTTCAGTTCTATGCCACCCTCCATATAAAAGGATACAATAGAGATCCGAAGACTTGGGTCCTGGAGTGGATGACCGGCAATGTCCATCATGAAGCCAATGCATTTGATATCATTGAGCTCACCGGCCTGCCCACTCCTGGCGAATTCTTCGAGGAAGGCTGTCAACTACATTCTGAAGCTATTGAGAGCATATTCCAGAGGCCTGAACCAAATATGAGTCAGATGCTCTCAATGATGAAGCCATTGCCTCAGGATGCACCCTATCCAACTGAGTTCTTCGTTGAAGACCTTGAGTACCTGCCAAGGACCATATATCACATCATCCGGCGGACTCTCTGGCCCATTAAGGGACACTCTCCACATGCCAAGATTGAGGGTGCAATGAAGACTCTCCTATTCTATATCCTGCATAGCAAATGCTTCAACGCACAGGATCTCTTCATACGCCAACTTGCAGTGTCAGGCTTGGAATTATTTGGTTTGAAGTTCTATGCTCCTTGGGTGATGAGGCTGATCAAACTGCACTCTACGATCTCGTATCAGCCCTCAGCCCAAAACCATTAGATCTTCCTGCCAGATGTGGATACCTCTGCTGAAGCCATATATCCCGAACCTGCCAAGCAACCGATAAGTCTTCAGAATGCAGAACACCAGAGCTTCATGCAGAACGTTGAAGGTGTTGAAGCCATATCCAGGGTGTATCCATTGGCTGGCACTACACGTGCACCACGCCCAGCATCTACTGAAGCCACAGACAACACAAATGCTCAAAGACCCAAGAAGCGCGCTCGTGCCCTCACTGACCGAGAGCTTCTTGTGGCCCTTCACCAAAAGCAAGATAGGCATCACGACTGGCTAAATCGTCAGATGAAAAGCCTCTTGGTGGATGTCAATTGTCTTCGAAACCTTGCCACCAAGAATGCCTTCGCTACACATGAGACTTGCCGTCGTACATGGAAAGGGCTCTCAATGATATGCACTGAAGCTGAACTTGAAGAGGATGGATTCACTGAGCGCTTCAAGTTTGACACCACACCTCCTAGAAGGGCTGTGATGCGCAACACACCATCACTTGAAGACTCCGAGTTTTCTTCATCTGCTGCCACAGTTACTGCAAGGATCATTGATGAAGACGATGATGCTACATCACCGCCACCTACTTTAGCACCTCCAAGCTCCTCTGCTCCGCCAAACACCTCCAACGACCCTGCTGCTCCTGGAAACGAGTAGACACTCTATGTCTTCGAACCTTTTTAGTCCTTGCTGACAAAAGGGGGAGAAGCATATGAGTTGATAGTCTTCAAGCAGGTCCATATGGGTGGGTGCTATATTTTTGCTACATTTTGCTTCGTGCTTACAACTCTCGTTTTTGCTTCATTTGGTTCTTTGAGTTGTAACACTAAGACTCGATGGTCGTTTGCCACCCTATTTGCGAAGATAAATTCCGCATGTGCGATGATAAATTCTGCACTTATCTCATTCTGCAGACGTCCATTTTCCATTATGCATGTCATTATCTTCATATACTTTCACATGCGTAGTGGATTGTCATCATAAGCTGAAGTGGATCTCCACAAGTACAACCTGCCATGTGCATTTGCATTCCAAAAGCAAATCAACTTATATGCACATCTTCAGGGGGAGCCCTTGCAACTTATGAAGACAATTCCCTATCCTTTACAAATTTCACACATTATATTCCCCGTTGAAAACTTCAACTAGTTTGTCATCAATCACCAAAAAGGGGGAGATTGTAAGTGCATCTAGTGCCACCCCTAGTTGGTTTTGGAGTATTGACGACAAACCTAGTTGAGGGACTAATGTGTTTGTGAGAATTGTAGGAAAACACAGGTAGAAGTCCCTCATTGATTCGGTTTTACTACCAGAGATGACCCCTAAAAATGTATGAAGACATTGAAGACAAAGGTGGTATATGAAGATATTCACATTGAAGACTATGACAAAAGAAGACAGTTATGAAGCTTATGGAGCTCGAAGACTTAGATCTTTCGTAGTTCTTTTTCTTTTGTGTTGAGTCATAGGAACCACCGTACTGTTAAGTGGGGTCCAGGAGAACCAGTCAGAATGACTGAAGTGATGCCTAAATCAAAAACCTATGTCTTCGAGTGAAGACAATGAGAGCGAGTCTTGTCCAGAGCCGGACAAGTCAGCTTTGCTTGTAGCCCAAGTAAAGTTGCCATGAGAGTTTGAAATCTGACCGTTGAGACACTTGTCAGTTCCTTAGTGACCCAGGGTCATTTCGGACAAATCAGGTCGGGTTGCCAAGTGGCTATAAATAGCCCACCCTCACAACCATAAACGGCTGGCTGCTCAGATTTCAGTGCATGGCTTTTGTCGTTTGAGAGCAACCCACCTCGAAGCCTTTGAGAGAAAATTTCTAGTGAGGAGAAAAGCCCTAACCACCCAGAGCCAGAGTAAATTGGGCATCACTTAAGTCTTCTTGTCTGTGTGATCTGAAGACTTATTACACTTGAGGACTGTGAATCCTCCAGACGGTTAGGCGTCGCATTCAGAGCATCCAAGAGACATTGTGGATTGCCAGTGAACGAAGTTTGTGAAGGTTTGGGAGTCTACCTTGAAGACTTACCAGAGTGATTGGGCGAGGACTAAGTGACCTTAGCTCAAGGAGAATACGGTGAGGACTTGGTGTCCTGAACTGTGTGTTCAGGACTGGGTGTCCGGGACTGTGTGTCCTAAGGTTTAAATACCTAGCCGCTCCAACCAGACGTACAGTTGTCACAGCAACTGGAACTGGTCCAACATATCATTGTCTTCAACGAGTCACTGGTTTCATCTTCACTTCCTTTTCTTACTGTTACTCATTGTGAAGCCATTGCATGCTTGCTTTATCTTTTGTCTTCACAACGTGAATGTATGATCTATTTGGCTTCATAACTTCTTCCTACCTGATCCTTATTACACTGAAGCGGTTTGTCATTATGCTTTCACTCTATTGAATACATGACCATGGCTGGCCTAGTGTAATCCAACGTCCGCTGCATAGTAATAGGCATAATCTTCGCTGTTTGTCTTCATAACTCTCATGTTTTGAAGACTTTCATAAAAATCGCCTATTCACCCCCCTCTAGTCGATATAACGCACTTTCAGATGGTGAGCCTAGATTCCGCAAAATGGCTTGAATCCATGAAATCTAAGATGGGATCCATGTATGAGAACAAAGTATGGACTTTGGTTGACTTGCCCACTGATCGGCAAGCAATTTAGAATAAATGGATCTTCAAGAGGAAGACGGACGCTGATAGTAGTGTTACTATCTACAAAGCTAGAATTGTCGCAAAAGGTTTTCGACAAGTTCAAGGGGTTGACTACGATGAGACCTTCTCACCCGTAGCGATGCTTAAGTCTGTCCGAATCATGTTAGCAATTGCCGCATTTTATGATTATGAAATTTGGCAAATGGATGTCAAAACTGCATTCCTAAATGGATTTCTGGAAGAAGAGTTGTATATGATGCACCCGGAAGGTTTTGTCGATCCAAAAGGAGCTAACAAAGTGTGCAAGCTCCAGCGATCCATTTATAGACTGGTGCAAGCCTCTCGGAGTTGGAATAAACACTTTGATAGTATGATCAAAGCATATAGTTTTATACAGACTTGCGGTGAAGCCTGTATTTACAAGAAAGTGAGTGGGAGCACTACAGCATTTCTGATAAGTATATGTGAATGACATATTGTTGATCGGAAATAATGTAGAATTATTCTGCAAAGCATAAAGGAGTGCTTGAAAGGAGTTTTTTCAAAGAAAGACCTCGGTGAAGCTACTTACATATTGAGCATCAAGATCTATAGAGATAGATCAAGACACTTGATAAGTTTTTTCAATGAGTACATACCTTGACAAGATTTTGAAGTAGTTCAAAATGGAACAGTCAAAGAAAGAGTTCTTGCCTGTGTTACAAGGTGTGAAATTGAGTAAGACTCAAAGCCCGACCACGGCAGAAGATAGAAAGAGAATGAAAGTCATTCCCTATGCCTCAGCCATAGGTTCTATAAAGTATGCCATGCTGTGTACTAGATCTATTGTATACCCTACACTGTGTTTAGCAAGGGAGTACAATAGTGATCTAGGAGTAGATCACTGGACAGCGGTCAAAATTATCCTTAGTGGAATAAGGATATGTTTCTCGATTATGGAGGTGACAAAAAGGTTCGTTGTAAAGAGTTACGTCGATGCAAGTTTTGACACTAATCCAGATGACTCTAAGTCTCAATCGGGATACATATTGAAAGTGGGAGCAATTATCTAGAGTAGCTCTGTGCAGAGCATTGTTGACATAGAAATTTGCAAAATACATACGGATCTGAATGTGGCAGACCCATTGACTAAACTTCTCTCACAAGCAAAACATGATCACATCTTAGTACTCTTTGGGTGTTAATCACATAGAGATGTGAACTAGATTATTGACTCTAGTAAACCCTTTGAGTGTTGGTCACATGATGATGTGAACTATGGGTGTTAATCACATGATGATGTGAACTATTGATGTTAAATCACATGGCGATGTGATCTAGATTATTGACTCTAGTGCAAGTGGGAGACTGAAGGAAATATGCCCTAGAGGCAATAATAAAGTTATTATTTATTTCCTTATACCATGATAAATGTTTATTATTCATGCTAGAATTGTATTAACCGGAAACATAATACATGTGTGAATACATAGACAAACAGAGTGTCACTAGTATGCCTCTACTTGACTAGCTTGTTAATCAAAGATGGTTATGTTTCCTAACCATGGACAAAGAGTTGTTATTTGATTAACGGGATCACATCATTAGGTGAATGATCTGATTGACATGACCCATTCCATTAGCTTAGCACCCGATCATTTAGTATGTTGCTATTGCTTTCTTCATGACTTATACATGTTCCTATGACTATGAGATTATGCAACTCCCGTTTGCCGGAGGAACACTTTGTGTGCTACCAAACGTCACAACATAACTGGGTGATTATAAAGGAGCTCTACAGGTGTCTCCAAAGGTACATGTTGGGTTGGCGTATTTCGAGATTAGGATTTGTCACTCTGATTGTCGGAGAGGTATCTCTGGGCCCTCTCGGTAATGCACATCACATAAGCCTTGCAAGCATTGCAACTAATGAGTTAGTTGTGAGATGATGTATTACGGAACGAGTAAAGAGACTTGCCGGTAACGAGATTGAACTAGGTATTGGATACCGACGATCGAATCTCGGGCAAGTAACATACCGATGACAAAGGGAACAACGTATGTTGTTATGCGGTCTGACCGATAAAGATCTTCGTAGAATATGTAGGAGCCAATATGAGCATCCAGGTTCCGCTATTGGTTATTGACCGGAGACATGTCTCGGTCATGTCTACATTGTTCTCGAACCATAGGGTCCGCATGCTTAAGGTTTCGATGATAGTTATATTATGAGTTTATGAGTTTTGATGTACCGAAGGAGTTCGGAGTCCTGGATGAGATTGGGGACATGACGAGGAGTCTCGAAATGGTCGAGACGTAAAGATCGATATATTGGATGACTATATTCAGACATAGGAAAGGTTCTGAGTGATTCGGGTATTTTTCGGAGTACCGGGTAGTTACGGGAGAAGCAATGGGCCTTGATGGGCTTTAGTGGGAAGAGGAGAAAGGGCCAAGGGGCTGCTGCGCCCCCCTCCCCTCTGGTCCGAATTGGACTAGGGAAAAGGGGGCCGACCACCTTTCCTTCTCCTCCACTTCCTTCTTCCTTCCTCCCCTCTTGGTGGACTCCTACTAGGACTTGGAGTCCTAGTAGGACTCCACATCCTGGCCGCACCAATTGCCTTGGCCGGCCTCCTCCTCCTCCATCCTTTATATACTGAGGCAAGGGGCACCCCATGAACACAAGTTGATCTTCGTGATCGTTCCTTAGCCGTGTGCGGTGCCCCCCTCCACCATATTCCACCTCGGTCATATTGTAGCGGTGCTTAGGCGAAGCCCTGCGACGGTAGAACATCAAGATCGTCACCACGCCGTCGTGCTGACGGAACTCCTCCCCGACGCTTTGCTGGATCGGAGCCCGGGGATCGTCATCGAGCTGGACGTGTGCCAAGAACTCAGAGGTGCCGGAGTAACGGTGCTTGGATCGGTCGGATCGTGAAGACGTACGACTACATCAACCGCGTTGTCACAACGCTTCCGCTTCGGTCTACGAGGGTACGTAGACAACACTCTCCCCTCTCGTTGCTATGCATCACCATGATCTTGCGTGTGCGTAGGAAATTTTTTGAAATTACTACGAAACCCAACAAGTGGGTTAGACTTAAATGTGATAGTCATATTCTTCATGGTGCTCTCTTTATGTTTTAATTCTTATCCTTTATGTGAGCATCATTGAAATCATCATGCCTAGCTAGGGGCGTTAAATATTAGCGCTTGTTGGGAGGCAACCCAATTTTATTTTTGTTATTTGCTTTGTTCCTGTTTAGTAATAAATAATTCATCTAGCCTCTGTTTATATGTAGTTTTATGTTTTAATTAGTGTTTGTGTCAAGTAGAACCTTTGGGAAGACTTGGGGAAAGTCTTTGCGATCATGCTGTAAAAAACAGAAACTTTAGCGCTCACGAGATTTTCTGCCATTTTTTATTGGAGAGGGATATTTAGTCAATTCTTTTTGAAGATGATTAATAGATAAATTCCTCACGTCCAGCATTTTATTTTAGAATTTTTGAGGTTCCAGAAGTATACGTTTGATCCAGATTACTACAGACTTTTCTGTTTTTGACAGATTCTGTTTTCTATGTGTTGTTTGCTTATTTTGATGAATGTATGAGTAGTATCGGAGGGTATGAACCATAGAGAAGTTGGAATACAGTAGATATTATACTAATATGAATTTAGAATGAGTTCACAACAGTACCTTGAAGTGGTGTTTTGTTTTCTTTTGCTGACGGAGCTCGCGAGATTTTCTATTTTGAGTTTTGTGTTGTGAAGTTTTCAAGTTTTGGGTTAAGTTTTGATGGATTATGGAGTAAGGAGTGGCAAGAGCCTAAGCTTGGGGATGCCCAAGGCACCCCAAGGTAATATTCAAGTACAACCAAGAGCCTAAGATTGGGGATGTCCCAGATGGCATCCCCTCTTTCGTCTTCGTTCATCGGTAACTTTACTTGGAGCTATATTTTTATTCACCACATGATATGTGTTTTGCTTGGAGCGTCATTTTATTTTCTTTTGTTTTGCTTGTTGTTTGAATCAAATACCAAGATCTGAAATTCTTAAATGTTAGAGAGTCTTCACATAGTTGCATAATTATGCAACTACTCATTGATCTTCACTTATATATTTTGGAGTAGTTTGTCATTTGCTCTAGTGCTTCACTTATATCTTTCTAGAGCATGGTGGTGGTTTTATTATATAGAAATAGATGAACTCTCATGCTTCAATTATATCATTTTGAGAGTCCGAAACAACATGGTAGTTTGCTTTGGTTATGAATTTAGTCCTAATATGATGGACATCCAAGAGGGGTATAATAAAAACTTTCATATGATGTGCATTGAATACTATGAGAAGTTTGATACTTGATAATTGTTTTGAGATATGAAGATGGTGATATTAGAGTCATGCTGTAACATCCCAAATTTTCAATTTGGAACGTTATACATTAGGTCATCATGCATATCATATTTTATTTTGCTTTTGGTTTTGATCCTAGAAAATCCTAAGCAACTCAAGGACCCACGGAGAGAGTTGGGGATTTCGTTATTTACGTATTTGAGTTTTCTCAAATTATGTAAACAGGATAATTTGATTTTATTTATTTTGTCATCAATTATTTCTATTACAAAGATATGAGAGCGAGAATAAAATGACTTTCCCAAAATATAGAAATATTGAGGATTTAGTAAAAAAATCAAATAAGTTTTATTTCGGAGTTTTTCGGTATTTATATTTGAATTTAGGAAAAATGCGCGTTTTTCAAAATTGTAGTTTGGGCCCAGATAAATGTTCACTTTATCAGGCTTAATTTTAGAAACCCAGCAAAATTTATTTCGTGATTTTTGGAGTCCGTTTAGTATTTCTTTTTATTTTTCTTCCGAGCAGATTTAAAAAAAACTGGAACCGACTACGGGCCGTTTTCGGCCTGGACTCCGCCGGGCTAGGCTATAAAAGCCGCCACCCCGGGCCCGAATAGCCCAACCGCCCGCCGCCGCCGCCACCTAAACCCTAACCCTAGCCCCAGCCCCGCCGCCTCTAGCCGCCGCAGCCGCCGCCCGCCGCCGCCGACTCGCCGGAGTGCGCGCCTTTCGAGGTTCGCCGCCGCCCCGTTTTCTGTGCTGTTTTTTTTAAAAAAAAATCTGTTCGTCGTTTTTCTTTTTCGTCGGATTTTCCACGGTTATTTTCTGATCGCGATTTCTGATCCGATTTTCGTTTTAGTATAACTTTTCGCTCGTTTATCGGAATGAGGCGATTCAAGCGCCTGGAGTTTCGTCTCGAAACCCTCTTTCCGAATAATCAACTTAAACAAGTTTTTGCTACTGTAAAATTTGCCCTAGATCCAGATTACTAGAACGAAGTTGTTTTCTTTCGCCTTTTGATTTCTTTCGCTTCGTTCGATTTGATTTTCTTTTTGCCAACCAGGGTTCTTAAGTTGAACTTTCTGGTTAGATCTGCTATTTGAGTTTTACCTGTGCATTAGATGAGTACTTATTGTATGCTTGTTGTTTGTCTGCGATAGAATACCCGGAGTGCGCCGCCTGTTACTTCGAATCTCTAGGTTTCGCGGATCATCAGCAAGGCAAGTAACACTTTGATCATACCTTTTCTACAACCCAGTTTTATTGCATTAGATCAATCCTCACACATTGCATGGTTAGGATCTAATTAAACTGTGGGATGGGAAGTAGATGAGGTAGTACCTATTACCTGTTTATTATCAAACCTTTGGGAGTTACTTCTACGTTTGCTTATTATGCCATGCTATGCTAGTAGACGTGGATTGGGTGAGTGATATCCATGACATATGTGAGATTGATAATTAAGGGTTTATCTAAGGTGGCAACCTAACACACATCTGGGTGGATTGAGCCACCTGGGGTTACCAGGACTTGCTTGTTTTTCTTTGGACCGCCACCCAGGCCCAAAGGGATCATGAGATTATTCATACTAGAAACTTCCGTGTGCAGCCACAAGCCAATATGGGCTCTGGCATAGTTGACTAAGTTGTGCGAACTCTTACAGTGGTAGACTAGCAGATGTAGGGGATGTAGGTGGTACGGTCTACCCGATCGTAAGGTGCTAGCGCTTCTGAAAGACTATGTCTCGGTCATCCGTCTTCTCAAACACCCTGTAGTGCGAGAAACCAAATGGAGGCGATCGAGTCTTGTGGGGAAAAGTGCGCAAACCTCTGCAGAGAGTAATAAACTAATCATGGTTAGCCGTGTCCCCGGTTATGGACATCTTGAGTATCTAGTACCTGGATTATCATGTGAATCTCAACATGTTACTCTAAATTAATTTTGATGGGTTTTAATGATGTTACTTAATTGGGATTGAGGATGCTGTCAACCATTCTCAATGTTTAACAACCACCATGATAGTAATTAATTTTATTCCTTTGAAGTAGGGAAAAATTGGCTTTACGCAAAAACAGTAACCATAGAGCTTTACACCAGCCAAATATGCATATAGTATAGCTGTTGCATTCCGTTACTTTCTATGTGTTACCTTGCCAGCATATTCCATGTGCTGACCCATTTTCGGGCTGCAACATTAATGTTGCAGACTTTTCAGACGACGATTAAGGAGTTTTTAGGTCGTGGTTCTATACTCAATGATGCCGTTGGAGTTGATGGACTCACTTATCTTCCAAGCCTTCCGCTATTATCGACACTAGATGGCCTTAAGCCATATTTATTGTAATAAGTTCTCTTTTGAGACACTCGATGTAATAAGTGTGTGATTGCTACTCTGCTATAAATCCTCCGAGTACTGTGTGGTGTCATCATTACTGATCCAGGGATGACACCGGAGCACAGAGATCAGACTGTTTGAGGTCTGGTCGCTACAGAGATGGTATCAGAGCACACGCTGACTGTAGGACACGACCACTAAGCCAAAGACCTAGATCACTAGATCTCTCTCTTCTCTTCTGACTTCTCATCTTTTCTACTCTTTAGGATGGCAGATGCAAGGAACAAGTTCACCCAACCGGATGAAGATACACCCTTTGGACGCCACTTGAAGGAAGTCACTAGATACCTGAACATAGGAATACCAAGCTTCACGGGAACCTACAACGCCACTTTACCTGAAGAAGAGCGCTGGATGATTCAAGTTCAAGTTCCAGGAAGGACGTTCATGCCAGTCACTGAGCCCATAGAGTTTTCTTTTGATGCACCAACTTGGAGTCTAGGAAAGAGCATGGCAGCTCACATTGCCATGGGACGCATTGGAGAAGTCTACCGCAAGGATCTCAAGGATACTATCTACCAAATTTGTGGGCGCCGAGATGAACACTGGGAGATGATCAGCACCAGGAAAGATAGATCGATTGCAGCTTTTATTCAGGAGTTAAACCAGCACATTCGACGACAGGAGAATCAGATGTGCGCCGACATGATAGATCTGAAGAAGGCTAAGACTAGAATCAAGGAACTGGAGGAAGAACTCAAGGCTACACGCGAAGATTATGAAAGAAGAAATTGAAGTATTGGTGGATAAGAATGCCGACCTAACTATGAAGCTAGGAATATTTATGGGAGGCCCGACACCAGTAGATGAAGACGAGGAACCCAAGGAGATTAGCCCGGAAGACTACATCATCATCGACGGCACCGACTCGGAACAAGATAGTAGCGATAATGTCTATGTGGATGAAGCAGGAGCAGATATCATGGAGTCTACAACCGTAGAATATTTCTAGTAGACCACCTCATCAGTAGTAGTAGTCCACCATGTAAATATAGTAGTCCGAGCACTTTTTGCGATAGTTAGATCGATTGTATGCCTTTGTTTGATTGATTGAAGTGAATTGTGTGCTTTTGCCTCATGTGCATATGGGTAGTGTTTTCTCTTTAGACCCCCTCTATTCTTATATCTCATCTTTTCTAAAACCCTCAGATGCCTCCGAGACATGACCCCGGATTTGCTTTTCCGCTGGAGCTCACCCAGTTGATCCAGTAGCAGAACACCTTGATGCAGTTGCTAGTTCAGAATCAGAACCAGGGGAACAACAACAACAACCCACCACCACCACCACCTGTTGACCACTTAGCCCGTTTTCTTAGGCTGAATCCACCGGTGTTTTCCAGTAGCACCGAGCCGATAGTAGCAGATGATTGGCTCCGCAAGATAGCTAGGGAGTTGACCACCGCAGGATGCATAGATGTGGAGAAGGTTAAGTTTGCTGCACATCAGTTAGAAGGACCCGCAGCATCTTGGTGGGAGAATTTCACAGCCACTTTCCCAGTCGACACTGTCACATGGGGCCAGTTTCAGCAGGCTTTTCGTACTGCTCATGTTTCAGCAGGAGCAATGGCCATGAAGAAGCGTGAGTTTCGTAACTTCCGCCAAGGAGGACAGACAGTTGGCCAGTATGTGGAGGAGTTTAGTAAACTAGCATGTTATGCCCCAGATGACGTTGCTATGGATGCAGCTAAGCAGGAGAAATTCCTGGAAGGACTGAATGATGAGTTGAGCATGCAGTTGATGGTAGCCACCTTCAACAACTACCAGGAGTTGGTAGATCGTGCTCTTATGATTGAAGGGAAGCAGCAGCCAATTGAGAACCGCAAGAGGAAGTATGGACAAGGAAAGTATAATTCAGGAGCTCAGCAGAAGCCTCGTTTTACCCCTAGGCCAGGAGGACATTTTCAGCATACCCATGGAGTAGGTAGCTCGCACAATCACAATGGCACCAAGAATGGTAATGGGAATGGAGGAAGTAATGGACAGAACCGCAGCACCCCATCAACCACAGCCAAGAAGGACTTGAGCCACGTCACTTGCTATAAGTGTTCGAAGCCAGGACATTTTGCAAACGAATGTCCTGAAGGCCAAAATGACAATGGAAGTTCTGGAAAGAAGCCGAACCCTTTCAACAGGGGACAGGTGAACCACGTTAGTGTGGAGGAGGTTGAAGCTCAGCCCGATGCAGTAATAGGTAAGTTTTTGGTTAAGTCATTTACTGCACTCGTTCTTTTTGATACTGGTGCATCGCATTCATACATCTCAAGGGGATTTGTGGATAAGTATAACCTACCAACCCAAGCCCTTAGGTCACCCATGTTAGTAACCTCGCCAGGAGCAAAGTATGTGGCAAGTTTATGGTGTGATCGGTTACCATTAAGGATTGGTAACTATGTTTTCCCTCAGACCTAATAGTATTGGAATCTCAAGGATTGGATGTGATATTAGGCATGGATTGGTTATCAAAGTATAAAGGGAATATTGAGTGTGCTAGTAAGTCAATTTTGCTTACCACACCAGAAGGGAGAAGGATCAAGTATGTATCCCGGCATGTACCAAAAAGGACACAAGTAAATTCCTTATCAGGAGTTGTGCAGGAGGAAGTACCAATGGTAAGGGATTTTTCGGATGTATTACCCGAAGAGTTGCCAGGCATGCCACCAGATAGAGACATTGAGTTTTTGATTGAGCTTTTGCCAGGCACTGGGCCAATATCAAAGAGACCATATAGGATGCCAGCAAAGGATTTGGTGGAAATTAAGAAGCAGATTAAGGAGTTACTGGATAAGGGATATATTCGCCCAAGTTCTTCGCCTTGGGGATCACTAGTACTTCTAGTGGAGAAGAAGGATGGATCGTTAAGGATGGTTGTTGACTATCGAGGATTGAATGAAGTAACGATCAAGAACAAGTACCCACTACCAATGATCAATGATCTGTTTGATCGGTTGCAAGGAGCTAAAGTGTTTTCCAAGATCGATTTGCGATCTGGATACCACCAGTTGAAGATTCGAGAACAGGATATACCTAAGACAGCATTCACCACAAGATATGGACTATATGAGTATACCGTTATGTCATTTGGACTGACTAACGCGCCTGCCTATTTTATGAACATGATGAACAAAGTGTTTATGGAGTTTTTGGATAAGTTCGTCGTAGTGTTCGTTGATGATATCCTGGTTTATTCGAAGAATGAAGAGGAGCATAAGGAGCATTTGCGTTTGGTACTTGGAAAGCTCAGAGAACATCAGTTATATGCCAAATTCAGCAAATGTGAATTTTGGTTGAAGGAAGTAGGATTCCTCGGACACGTTATATCCGGAGAAGGTATAGAAGTAGATCCCGCTAAAGTTGAAACCGTAACCAAGTGGGAAGCCCCAACTACAGTTGGAGAGATCCGGAGTTTTCTTGGACTCGCAGGATACTATCGGAGATTTATTGAGAACTTCTCAAAGGTTGCGAAGCCTATGACGGAGTTGCTGAAGAAGGATACTAAGTTCAAATGGACTAAGGAGTGTGAGGCTAGTTTCCAGGAGTTGAAGAAACGTTTGGTTACCTCACCCGTATTGATTTTGCCAGATCAAACCAAGGATTATGAGGTGTATTGCGACGCTTCACGTCGAGGACTTGGAGCAGTGCTTATGCAGGAAGGGAGAGTTGTTTCGTATGCTTCACGACAACTGAAGCCCCACGAATTGAATTATGCTACGCATGATTTGGAGTTAGCAGCCGTAGTGCATGCACTGAAGACATGGAGACATTTCCTCATTGGAAATCATTGTGAGGTGTACACGGATCACAAGAGTTTGAAATACATTTTCACACAGAAGGAGTTGAACCTCAGACAAAGGAGATGGTTGGAGCTTATCAAGGATTATGATATGAGATTGCATTATCATCCCGGAAAAGCTAATGTAGTAGCTGATGCATTAAGCCGTAAGAGTCATGTCAATACACTAATGACGGGAGAAATACCCAAGGAGTTAGCAGGAAATCTTCGTGAACTATGTTTGGAAATAGTTCTGAGAGGCTATGTAGCAGCATTGGAAATTCAGTCAACTTTGATGGATAGAATCAGAGAAGCTCAGAAAACTGACAAAGAGATTGCCCCTATAAAGGAGAAACTGAGCAAAGGAAAAGCTAAAGGATTTCGTGAGGATGAGCACGACACCCTATGCTTTGAAGACCGTGTTTACGTGCCCAATGACCCGGAGATCAGGAAGTTAATTCTGAAAGAGGCACATGACTCACCGTATTCGATTCACCCAGGAAATACCAAGATGTATTTGGATTTGAAGGATATTTTCTGGTGGACCGGAATGAAAAAGGATATTGCGGAGTATGTAGCAGTTTGTGATGTATGTCAGAGAGTAAAGGCAGAGCATCAGAAGCCAGCAGGATTGTTGCAACCATTGCCGATACCCGAATGGAAGTGGGATAAGTTAGGCATGGATTTTATCACGGGATTACCAAGGACTCGTTCAGGCTATGACTCGATTTGGGTTATAGTTGATCGATTAACGAAGGTAGCACATATCATCCCAGTAAAGACAACTTACACCAGTGCTAAGTTGGCAAAGATATACATGACCAGGATCATATGTTTGCATGGAGTTCCGAGGAGCATTGTATCAGATAGAGGAACCTAGTTTACCTCAAAGTTCTGGAAGCAGTTGCATGAGACTTTGGGTACTAGGCTAGAGTTTAGTACAGCTTTTCACCCGCAGACAGATGGACAGACCAAGAGAGTCAATCAGATTTTGGAGGATATGCTGAGAGCTTGTGCGCTAGATTATGGATCTAGTTGGGACGATAATTTGCCATATGCAGAGTTTTCTTACAATAATAGCTATCAGACCAGTTTGAAGATGGCACCTTTCGAAGCTTTGTACGGAAGGAGGTGCAGGACACTGTTGTCATGGGACGAAGTTGGAGACCGCCAGTTGTTTGGACCAGATTTGATTAAGCAGTCTGAACAGAAGGTAAAGTTGATCCACGATAGGCTCAAGGTAGCCCAGTCCAGACAGAAGAGCTACGCAGATTCTAAATGCAAGGAGACAGTTTACGAAGTCGGAGATAGAGCTTATCTTCGAGTATCCCCACTTCGAGGGATCAAGCGCTTTGGAGTTAAGGGGAAGTTAGCGCCACGATTTGTAGGGCCATATCGAGTTTTGGAGCGTATGGGAGAAGTGGCCTACAAGTTGGAATTGCCAGAAGGATTGGCAGGAGTGCATGATGTGTTCCACGTTTCTCAGTTGAAGAAGTGTCATGCGGAGATGGCTGACATACTTTTGAGAGACACAGTGCCATTAGAAGCAATTCAGTTGGATAACAATTTGACCTATGAGGAGAAACCAGTCAAGATCCTCGAGTTTGCCAGCCGAGTTACTCGCAGAAAGGTTATCAAGTTTTGCAAAGTTCAGTGGAGCCACCACACGGAGGATGAAGCCACCTGGGAGCGAGAGGAAGATTTGCTCAAAGACCACCCTCACCTATTTTCTAGCCAACCCGAATCTCGAGGGCGAGATTCATCTTAAGGGGGGTAGGTTTGTAACATCCCAAATTTTCAATTTGGAATGTTATACATTAGGTCATCATGCATATCATATTTTATTTTGCTTTTGGTTTTGATCCTAGAAAATCCTAAGCAACTCAAGGACCCACGGAGAGAGTTGGGGATTTCGTTATTTACGTATTTGAGTTTTCTCAAATTATGTAAACAGGATAATTTGATTTTATTTATTTTGTCATCAATTATTTCTATTACAAAGATATGAGAGCGGGAATAAAATGACTTTCCCAAAATATAGAAATATTGAGGATTTAGTAAAAAAAATTAAATAAGTTTTATTTCGGAGTTTTTCAGTATTTTTATTTGAATTTAGGAAAAATGCGCGTTTTTCAAAGTTGTAGTTTGGGCCCAGATAAATGTTCACTTTATCGGGCTTGATTTTAGAAACCCGGCAAAATTTATTTCGTGACTTTTGGAGTCCGTTTAGTATTTCTTTTTATTTTTCTACCGAGCGGATTTAAAAAAAAACTGGAACCGACTACGTGCCGTTTTCGGCCTGGACTCCGCCGGCCTAGGCTATAAAAGCCGCCACCCCGGGGCCCGAATAGCCCAACCGCCCGCCGCCGCCACCGCCTAAACCCTAACCCTAGCCCCAGCCCCGCCGCCTCTAGCCGCCGCCGCTGCCCGCTGCCGCCGCCGCCCGCCGCCGCCGACTCGCCGGAGCGCGCGCCTTTCGAGGTTCGCCGCTGCCCCATTTTCCGTGCTGTTTTTTTAAAAAAAAAATCTGTTCGTCGTTTTTTTTCGTCGGATTTTCCGCGGTTATTTTCTGATCGCGATTTCTGATCCGATTTTCATTTTAATATAACTTTTCGCTCGTTTATCGGAATCAGGCGATTCAAGCGCCTGGAGTTTCGTCTCGAAACCCTCTTTCCGAATAATCAACTTAAACAAGGTTTTGATACTGTAAAATTTGCCCTAGATCCAGATTACTAGAACGAAGTTGTTTTCTTTCGCCGTTTGATTTCTTTCACTTCGTTCGATTTGATTTTCTTTTTGCCAACCAGGGTTCTTAAGTTGAACTTTCTGGTTAAATCTGCTATTTGAGTTTTACCTGTGCATTAGATGAGTACTTATTGTATGCTTGTTGTTTGTCTGCGATAGAATACCCGGAGTGCGCCGCCTGTTACTTCGAATCTCTAGGTTTCGCGGATCATCAGCAAGGCAAGTAACACTTTGATCATACCTTTTCTACAACCCAATTTTATTGCATTAGATCAAACCTCACACATTGCATGGTTAGGATCTAATTAAACTGTGGGATGGGAAGTAGATGAGGTAGTACCTATTACCTGTTTATTATCAAACCTTTGGGAGTTACTTCTATGTTTGCTTATTATGCCATGCTATGCTAGTAGACGTGGATTGGGTGAGTGATATCCATGACAGATGTGAGATTGATAATTAAGGGTTTATCTAAGGTGGCAACCTAACACACATCTGGGTGGATTGAGCCACCTGGGGTTAGCAGGACTTGCCTGTTTTTCTTTGGACCGCCACCCAGGCCCAAAGGGATCATGAGATTATTCATACTAGAAACTTCCGTGTGCAGCCACAAGCCAATATGGGCTCTGGCATAGTTGACTAAGTTGTGCGAACTCTTACAGTGGTAGACTAGCAGATGTAGGGGATGTAGGTGGTACGGTCTACCCGATCGTAAGGTGCTAGCGCTTCTGAAAGACTATGTCTCGGTCATCCGTCTTCTCAAACACCCTGTAGTGCGAGAAACCAAACGGAGGCGATCGAGTCTTGTGGGGAAAAGTGCGCAAACCTCTGCAGAGTGTAATAAACTAATCATGGTTAGCCGTGTCCCCGGTTATGGACATCTTGAGTATCTAGTACCTGGATTATCATGTGAATCTCAACATGTTACTCTAAATTAATTTTGATGGGTTTTAATGATGTTACTTAATTGGGATTGAGGATGCTGTCAACCATTCTCAATGTTTGACAACCACCATGATAGTAATTAATTTTATTCCTTTGAAGTAGGGAAAAATTGGCTTTACGCAAAAACAGTAACCATAGAGCTTTACACCAGCCAAATATGCATATAGTATAGCTGTTGCATTCCGTTACTTTCTATGTGTTACCTTGCCAGCATATTCCATGTGCTGACCCGTTTTCGGGCTGCAACGTTAATGTTGCAGACTTTTCAGACGACGATTAAGGAGTTTTTAGGTCGTGGTTCTATACTCAATGATGCCGTTGGAGTTGATGGACTCACTTATCTTCCAAGCCTTCCGCTATTATCGACACTAGATGGCCTTAAGCCATATTTATTGTAATAAGTTCTCTTTTGAGACACTCGATGTAATAAGTGTGTGATTGCTACTCTGCTATAAATCCTCCAAGTCGGGATGAGACTCCGGACAAAAATAAATAAATAAAAGAGGCCAAAGAAGCCCAAATAAAAAAGAGAAAGGCCCCAAAAAAATATTAGAGAAAAAGAGAGAAGGGGCAATGCTACTATCCTTTTACCACACTTGTCCTTCAAAGTAGCACCATGATCTTCATGATAGAGAGTCTCCTATGTTGTCACTTTCATATACTAGTGGGAATCTTTCATTATAGAACTTGGCTTGTATATTCCAATGATGGGCTTCCTCAAAATGCCCCAGGTCTTCGTGAGCAAGCGAGTTGGATGCACACCCACTTAGTTTCTTTTGTTGAGCTTTCATACACTTATAGCTCTAGTGCATCCATTGCATGGCAATCCCTACTCACTCACATTGATATCTATTGATGGGCATCTCCATAGCCCGTTGATACGCCTAGTTGATGTGAGACTATCTTCTCCTTTTTGTCTTCTCCACAACCACCATTCTATTCCACCTATAGTGTTATATCCATGGCTCATGCTCATGTATTGCGTGAAGATTGCAAAATTTTGAGAACATCAAAAGTATGAAACAATTGCTTGGCTTGTCATCGGGGTTGTGCACGATTTAAATATTTTGTGTGGTGAAGATAGAGCATAGCCAGACTATATGATTTTGTAGGGATAGTTTTCTTTGGCCATGTTATTTTGAGAAGACATGATTTCTTGGTTAGTATGCTTGGAGTATTATTATTATTATTATTATTATTATGTCAATATTAAACTTTTGTCTTGAATCTTATGGATATGAATATTCTTGCCACAATAAAGAATTACATAGAGAAATATGTTAGGTAGCATTCCACATCAAAAATTCTGTTTTTATCATTTACCTACTCGAGGACGAGCAGGAATTAAGCTTGGGGATGCTGATACGTCTCCAACGTATCTATAATTTTTGATTGTTCCATGCTATTATATTATCTGTTTTGGATGTTTATGGGCTTTATTTTACACTTTTATAATATTTTTGGGACTAACCTATTAACCCAAAGCCTAGTGCCAGTTTCTTTTTTCCCTTGTTTTAGTGTTTCGCAGAAAAGGAATATCAAATGGAGTCCAAACGGAATGAAACCTTCGGAAAAGTTATTTTTGGAAAGAAAGCAATACTGGAGACTTGGAGTGCACGCCAGGGGATCAACAAGGAGAGCACGAGGCAGGGGGCGCTCCCTCCAGCCTCGTGGGCCCCTCGTGGCTCCCCTGATGTATTTCTTCTGCATATATATATATATATATATATATCCATATACCCTAGAACTATCGAAGAGCATAATAGATCGGGAGTTCCGCCGCCAGAAGCCTCCGTAGCCATCGAAAACTAATCTAGACCAGTTCCGGCACCCTGCCGGAGGGGGAACCCCTCACCGGTGGCCATCTTCATCATCCCGGTGCTCTCCATGGCGAGGAGGGAGTAGTTCTCCCTCGGGGCTGAGGGTATGTACCAGTAGCTATGTGTTTGATCTCTCTCTCTCTCTCCTGTTCTTGAGGTGGTACGATCTTGATGTATCACGAGCTTTGCTATTATAGTTGGATCTTATGATGTTTCTTCCCCTCCACTCTCTTGTAATGGATTGAAGTTTCCCTTTGAAGTTATCTTATCGGATTGAGTCTTTAAGGATTTGAGAACACTAGATGTATGTCTTGCATGGGATACCCGTGGTGACAATGGGGTATTCTATTGATCCACTTGATGTATGTTTTGGTGATCAACTTGCGGGTTCCGCCCATGAACCTATGCATAGGGGTTGGCACACGTTTTCATCTTGACTCTCCGGTAGAATCTTTGGGGCACTCTTTGAAGTACTTTGTGTTCGTTCGAATAGATGAATTTGAGATTATGTGATGCATATCATATAATCATACCCACCGATACTTGAGGTGACATTGGAGTATCTAGGTGACATTAGGGTTTTGGTTGATTTGTGTCTTAAGGTGTTATTCTAGTACGAACTCTATGATAGATTGAACGGAAAGAATAGCTTCATGTTATTTTACTATGGACTCTTGAATAGATCGATCAGAAAGGATAACTTTGAGGTGGTTTCGTACCCTACCATAATCTCTTCATTTGTTCTCCGCTATTAGTGACTTTGGAGTGACTCTTTGTTGCATGTTGAGGTATAGTTATGTGATCCAATTATGTTATTATTGCTAAGGGAACTTGCACTAGTGAAACTATGAACCCTAGGCCTTGTTTCAACGCATTGCAGTACCGTTTACGCTCACTTTTATTATTAGTTACCTTGCTGTTTTTATAATTTCAGATTACAAAAACTTATATCTACTATCCATATACCACTTGTATCACCATCTCTTCGCCGAAGTAGTGCACATATACAATTTACCATTGTATTGGGTGTGTTGGGGACACAAGAGACTCTTTGTTATTTGGTTGCAGGGTTGCTTGAGAGAGACCATCTTCATCCTATGCCTCCTACGGATTGATAAACCTTAGGTCATCCACTTGAGGGAAATTTGCTACTGTCCTACAAACCTCTGCACTTGGAGGCCCAACAACGTCTACAAGAAGAAGGTTGTGTAGTAGACATCACAACGGAACGGAGTTCAAGAACGCAAATGTGGATACCTTTCTTGACGAAGAAGGGATTTCACATGAGTTCTCGGCTACGTACACGCCTCAACAAAATGGAGTTGTTGAGAGGAAGAACCGAAATCTTATTGAGATAGCGAGAACGATGCTTGATGAGTACAAGACTCCAAAACACTTTTGGGCGGAAGCGGTTGAGATGACTTGTCATGCAACAAATCACTTGTATCTTCACAAGCTTCTCGGCAAGACAGCATACGAGCTTCTCACCGATAACAAACCCCAAGCTGGATACTTTTGAGTATTCGGCTCCAAGTGTTACATTCTTGATAAGTATCATCGTTCTAAATTTGGTGCTAAATCTCATGAGGGTTTCCTACTTGGTTATGGCTCAAACTCTCACACTTGTCGTGTCTACAACAGTTTCACCCGAAAGGTTGAAGAGATGGTAGATGTGAAGTTTGATGAATCTAACGGCTCGCAAGTAGAGCAATTGCCAATTGATGTAGGAGACAAAGACCCCTCGAAAGCAATCCAAGACTTTTCTATTGGCAAAGTTCGTTCAACGGAGGTGAAGGAGAGTACCTTGTTCATCCAAGTGGAAGCTTCTACCTCACGACAAGGTGAACCAAGAGTTGACACGGAGGCATCCACAAGTGGGACACACCAAGATGAAGAAAACGAGGAAGCACACCAAGATGAACCTCATCAACCTCCTTCTCCACCTAGACAAGAGAACGACAACATCAACAATGAAGAAGGCCAAGAAGAAGAACAAGATGATGAAGAAGATGTCCCACCCCGACCCAAACAAAAGCTCTCACGAGTTAGAGCAAGAGTTTCACAAGACCATCTTGTCGAGCAAATCTTCAATGATATCCAAACCAGGAGAATCACTCGCTCTAAAACTCGTTTGGTTAATTTTTGTGAACATTATTCATTCATCTCTAGCATTGAACCTATAAAGGTTGAAGAAGCATTGGAAGATCTGGATTGGATAAACGCCATGCATGAAGAGCTACACAACTTTGATAGGAACCAAGTGGTGACATTGGTTGAGAAGCCCGACAACAACCACAACATCATCGGTACAAAATGGGTGTTTCACAGCAAGCAAGACGAAGATGGACAAGTTGTTCGCAACAAAGCACGTCTCGTCGCCCAAGGATACACTCAAGTCGAAGGTATGGACTATGGTGAGACATATGCCCCCGTTGCTAGACTTGAGTCCATCCGCATCTTACTTGCCTATCCAAATCACCATGATATTACCTTGTGCCAAATGAACATTAAAAGTGCTTTTTCTAAATGGTGAAATTGAGGAGGAAGTTTATGTTAAACAAATTCCCGGCTTTGTTAATCCTAAGAAACCCGGCCATGTTTACAAACTTCACAAAGCTCTTTATGGTCTTAAACAAACTCCTAGAGCGTGCTATAAATGCTTGACCAAGTTCCTTATTGAAAAAGGCTTTGAGATTGGAAAAATTGATTCTACTCTTTTTACTAAAAGGGTTAATGGTGAATTATTTGTGTGCCAAATTTATGTTGATGATATCATATTTGGTTCAACTAACCCTCATTTTAGTGAAAAGTTTGGAAAGCTAATGTCGGAGAAGTTTGAGATGTCTATGATGAGTGAATTCAAGTTCTTTCTTGGTTTGCAAATCAAGCAAACTAAGGAGGGTACCTTTGTTTCCCAAACAAAGTATACCATGGACATATTCAAGAAGTTCAACATGCAAGAATGCAAAGGTATGAATACACCCATGCCTACTAGTGGACATCTTGACTTGACCAAGGATGGTGAGCCAGTTGACCAAAAGGTTTATCGCTCTATGATTGGTTCATTGTTATATCTATGTGCCTCCTGTCCCTATATTATGCTAAGTGTGTGCATGTGTGCAAGATATCAAGCGCCCCCCAAAGAATTTCATCTTAAGGCTGTGAAAAGGATAGTGAGATACTTAATTCATACACCAAATTTTGGCATTTGGTATCCTAAGAGGTCTTCTTTTGATCTTGTTGGATATTCCGACTCGGACTATTCCGGAGACAAGGTTGATAGAAAGTCCACTTCATGTACTTGTCAATTTCTTGGTAGATCTCTTGTGTCTTGGTCCTCCAAGAAACAAAACTCGGTATCCTTATCTACCGCCGAAGCGGAATACATTGCTGCGGGTTCATGTTGTGCTCAATTACTTTGGATGACCCAAACTCTTAAAGATTATGGTGTCTATGTGAAACATGTTCCATTACTTTGTGACAATAAAACTGCTATCAAGATTGCTCATAATCCCGTGCAACATTCTCGAACTAAGCATATTGAAGTTTGTCATCATTTCATTCAAGATCATGTTGCTAAAGGGGATATTGATCTTAAGCATGTTCGTACCGATAAGCAATTGGCGGATATATTCACCAAACCGCTTGATGAGAAAGTATTTTGCCGTTTGAGAGGTGAATTGAACATCATTGATGCTTCAAACTTGGAGTAGAAACTCCATTTGGATACATGCAAGGCATGAGCCTTTGACTAATCCTTGATATTTCCCTTGTAATGATATTCATATATCTTGGATATATATTTGCACCCTTGCATGCTATCTAACCCTTGTAGGTACTTGGATGAATCAAAATCTATGAGATTGCAAATCACTCACATCTTGAGCAATCTCTACATCACCAAGTCTCTACAATATGGTGGTTGAAGACAAGGAAGCTTGAAAACATCCAACATATCCTTTCACAATTTCTTTATATCAAATTTCATTTCAAATTCATAATTGTCACTTTGGATACACAAGTGCCCTTCCTTTCAAGACTAACCCATGTAGCTAGATGTACTCAAACTACAAGCGATGCTCCCAACTCATTGATGAGCTACATCAACCTTGAGCATCCCACACTGTCGGATGTGGGGTTACGGCAAACCCTTAAGGTTCGAACACTGGGGTGCGCGCGAAGTCTTTCCTTCCCACCAATCGACGCCCTAACTCACTAAGATCTCGCGGATGAACTTGATGAACTCGCGAGACAGAAAGACGCAAGATTTACACTAGTTCAGGCCGCCGTTGTGGTGTAGTACCCTACTCCAGTGTGGTGGTGGTGGATTGCCTCTAGGGCTGATGATGAACAGTACAGGGGAAGAACAACCACGTGAGGTTGAGGTGTTCTTGAGCTCGGTGAGCTTGTGTGTGTGTGTGTGGTCTGAATGATTCGTCCCCTCTCTAATGTGGTGGCTAGTCCTATTTATACTGGCCCTGGTCCTCTTCCCAAATATCGAGCAGGAAGGGAGCCAACAATGGCGGGCTAATTCGAAGGGGGATAGCTAGTACAAGCTATCCTGACAAAAGTGGTCTTCGCCTGCCAAAGGCTCTGGTGGTGATGTCGTCTTGGGCTCCACGATGACCTCCGTCTTGCCATCCTCCTAGTCTTGGTCTTGTTGCACCAATATAGCAACCTTTGCCTGATGCCTCGGTACTCTTCGCCTGCGCTGGCCTCCTTAGCACCAAAGAGGAAACAAGGACGCTGCGCGCGCTGGCGCCCGCCTGGTGTCATGCGTCATGGCTCACGTCACGAGGGTCTCATGAGGTTTGCCCCACCTTGATATCTCCGCTCCTCGTGAGCCTACCTAGCTAGGCTACTCCCGAGGAGGTCTTGCGTCGTCCGCCTCGTGAGGCTTGGACCCTCGCGAGGGTCTTGGATGCTTTGTTGGTGAAGATGGGCCGTACAACCTGCTGGCTCAGCCACGCCGCGGGCCGCAGGCAGGCAAGTCTGGGGACCCCCGTTCCCAGAACACCGACAGTAGCCCCCGGGCCCAAGGTGCGCTCGGGCTTGGCTTCGCGGCGAAGCCAACGGCCAAGTTTGGAGCACTGCGGGCCCCAAAAGCCTGCGGCCTCGATTGACGCATGGCGGTTGATTGGACGTGGTCATCTCCGCTTCCCCACTTTGCCTCGGCAACTGCTTGACTTGACAAAAGGGTGGCGCAGGCAGCGTTTTCCCTCATTGCTTCCTCCTTGCCTCGCTCCAGATCCCCTTTTTCGCTCTTTGCTGCCACTACCTACAGATCTGCTCCGGCCTTGTTCTGCATCTGCCACCCATGGCGCCGCGCAAGGTCAAGACTTCCTCGACTCCGGCTTGGTACAAGCCCGCTCTTGAAGCGCCTACTGTCACGGAGAAAAGCCTCGCCTCCGTGCGCCTGCTGACAGCGGGAGAGAGCAACGAGTGGGGGAAGACGGAGCTCCGGCTTGCATCCGACGAGCCGGAGCCCGAGGGGAGCACCTTCTTCCCCTTCTTCTCGAGCAGTGTTGCCGTTGGGTTGGTTCCTCCCTTCTCTGATTTCTTTTATGAAGTCCTCGACCACTATGGGCTGCAGGCATTGCACCTCCATCCCAACTCTGTCCTCCTCCTGTCCATCTTTGCCTACTATTGTGAGGCATACTTGGGCGTGATGTCGTCCGTGGCGCTCCTGCATCATTTCTTCTTTCTCCGCATCAGTGAGGGTCACATCTCCGGATGCGCCAACTTCGTTGCGTCCGGCAAGGCCAACTCAATCTCGAACACCGGGAAGAGGGTCGACAAGATTCTATCCAAATAGGTCATGGTGGATGCCAAGCTCGCCCATCCGCGCCTGATGTTGCCGATGGAGGCGCCCGGCAGGGCAAGGAGTGGCCCAGGGCGGAGCTTGCTGACGAGCGGGCATCGTTAGTGCTGGGACAGATGGTGATTGACCTAATGCCGGGCAATGCGAGGGCGGCCAAAATTATGGGAGCGATGCTCCTGAGGGAGTTCTTGACGATGCGGGTTGCCCTACTTCAGGCGCGTGCGCCCCTTCTGGGAGCTTGAAGGAGGGGAAAACAAGGCCCGCCTGAGGCCGGGGGATCTGCCTGACGACGAACTGGACGTTGTCCCGCGTCTCATAGTCGGAGACAACCAGGAGTACCTGCCTTGCGCCTTCATTTCCCTGTTCCAACGCAGGGACCGGGAGGAATTCGTCGCCTCCAGGCTGACTTTTGATGCGCGCGGGCTAGTACCACCGGTGTTTTTGGGAGCTCCTATGGTGCAGAAACCGGTGGAGGTGTCTTCTGGCGAGTCCCGCGGAGAGGAGAAGGTGGGCTCATAGAGGACCCCAGAAGAGGTGGGGGAGACCTCCCCTTTGAGCAAGGCCGAGATTCTCCGCGCCCTTCCTGATGATGTCAAAGCCGACGCCTACCAAGGGGAGAGGGAGCAACCCCTCATCCCAATGAAGGGTAGGTCATCGCTGGTGGTCCGTGGTGCCGCCTCCACCTCGGCGCCTCCTGGGGCTGGATCCGGTTCTGCCGCCACACTGCCTATCACCGCCGAGGCCTGAACACCTGCCCCTCAGGTCCCGATGCTGTCGGGCCTCAAGCTTCACAAACAAAAGGTGCAGTACTTCGCGGTGGACCGGTAGGTGTTTCGAGCTTCGCTTTATCCCTGCCGGTACTTGTTATGTCCTGACGCTCGCCCTTGGTTGATGTGATGGCTTGGCTTATTAGGGATGATAAACTACTCATATCAATAAGGAATTCCTTCTTTTCCGGGAGCTCATTCGGATAGAACTCCAAAGTTAAGCGTGCTCAGCTTGAAGTAGTGTCAGGATGGGTGACCGACCGGGAAGTTGCCCCCGGGTGTGCATGACTGAGGACAAAGTGCGCAGAAAAGACTAGTATTGATCTATGGGGCCAGTCTAGATCCTGCTAGGAGTAACGACCACCAGCAGGTGTGTCCAGGGCGTTACAAGTTGGTATTAGAGCCGACCCTCGCGGTTACATGGATGTTTGCGGATAGGTGTGCGGTCATGTTGTTCATGACGTTTGTGACCCGTCGTGGCACCCGGCATGGCACATGTACTGGACTGGAAGCACAGACGTATGTGCCAAGAGGGAACATTCCTGTGGCCTGACGAGGACGTCGGTTCCTCTGAGTGGGGGTGTATGTGATGGCCTGGCTTATTAGGGATGATAGACTACTCATATCAATAAGGAATTCCTTCTTTTCCGGGAGCCCATTCAGATAGAACTCCAAAGTTAAGCGTGCTTAGCTTGGAGTAGTGTCAGGATGGGTGACCGACCGGGAAGTTGCTCCCGGGTGTGCACGAGTGAGGACAAAGTGCGCAGAAAAGATTAGTATTGATCTACGGGGCCATCTAGATCCCGCCAGGAGTAACAACCACCGGCGGGTGTGTCCGGGGCGTTACAGTTGATCAGGCCGGCATCTTCGGTGAAGAAGAGGAAGGAGGGTACGGCGGTCGTACCTCCCTCCGCAGAGACAGGAGGCAGCAGCGCCCGCATCTCCCCAACTCAGTCGTCCTCGCAGGGCCAAGAAGAACATCACCGCATAGAGTCAGCCCCCATGGCCCCTCTAGCTCCGGAGGTGCCGGTGCTTGGCGCGGCTGACGAGATCCCAGCTGCTCTGAAACCCACGATCTCCCGGGCCCTAGTGACGGTGCTGCTTCCTCCCTCCGCAACACCTCCACTCCCTGTTTCCTCTGCTCCTGCTGCTGTCTTGGGGCGTTCCCTTTTGGAGATGACCCGGCTGTAGGCGGATCTCCTGAGCGCGGACCCGCGCCTGGTGGCCGGGCACCTAGAGCTGGCCTCTGGCTGGCTTCACTCCGACCTGGCGGTTCGCGCAGCGCTGAGCCAGGCTGCTGTGGCTTCCGAGGAGGAGAAGCGAGGAGCCGCTAGTGCTACAGCCGATCGTGTGGCGGCGCTGAAAGACGCCAAGGCCACCCGTGACCGCTGCCAAGTGCTGGAGGGCGAGTTGCAGAGCCTGCGCGACAAGCACGCCGAAGAGGTACGCTGCCGCCAGGCGAAGGAGGAGGGGATGAAGGCCCGGGAGGAAGCCGTCAAGAGCCGTGATGTTGAGCTGGCGGAGCTGGGGAGGAAGCAGGCCACCGAGCGCAATTGGTTGGAAGAGTTGGAGCGGAAGATGGGGACGAGGGAGGCTTATCTGAATGCCAAGGCGCGAGTCTTGGACGAAGACCGCGTGGCCTTCGCTGATCTCGAGAAGAGGTCTCGCAAGGCGCTGAAGACACTCTACGAGCACGGCCTGGAGAGGCCGCTGGACACCGACGAGGATGGCCCCGCCTAGCCGCTCCCTCTCGTGGTGAAGGCGCATGAGGAGGTCATCGATGGTCTCGGTCCCATGGCGGAAGTAGAGGCTCGCGTCCTGTCTTCAGCCGCACTAACTTGCGTCCTCAGCCATCTGTACCTCCGCGACCCTAATGCCTGCCTTGACGAGCTGCTGGAGCCTGTGGCTGAAGATCACTGCGAAGCCGCCGCTGCAGCTATCGAAGGTCAGGTGGAGGCTCTATTGGGGAAGTTCCGCGTCTTTGTCTCCGATCCTCTTTCTGGCGATGCCGCGGATCCTGCGGCTGAAGGCGAGAACAACGTCGCCGACGGGGGAGCACCTTCTGCAGGCGATGGCGATCTCCAGGGGTGACCTGCGGCTACTCTTCCCGTTTCGTTCCTGTGACATGTATCAAGCCTCATGGAGGCGTTTAGACTTTTCATTTGGTGTTGTGAGAACAATATGCTTGTAATATTTGCTTTGAGATTTGGTGATTTCCTTCCTATTTGCTTTGCGTTCTGCATCGGCAGAGCCCGGCCCCGCGCATACCTCAACTGCCATTGGGCTGACCGGAGACCAGGACGGACCAAGGAGTGAGGGGCTACATGACCAGTTAGGCTCTTGAGTCGCGATGCTCAAGAGTCCCCCTTGACGCGCAAACAACATATAGGGAGAGTTCCTGAGGATAGATTAATGTTCTACGTCGGCAGAGCCCAGCCACGCGCATACCTCAACCGCCATTTGGCCGACCGTAGACCAGGACGGACCAAGGAGTGAGGGGCTACGTGACCAGTTAGGCTCCTGAGTCGCGATGCTCAGGAGTCCCCCTTGACGTGCAAACAATTTCCATACCTGCCCTCGCCGAGGCCTCGGGAGGGGCGCGCGATGCCTAGCTCCGGGGGACCTGGTTGGGTGGCGTGGGCTTGGGCGTGACCTGAGCGCAGCCCTCGTGCCCAGCACCCTCGTGTGGCTCTTCCCGGGGGGAGGCGTTGTGGCGAGGCTCGGCACTGAGCTCTAGGCTCCCTGAGGTTGGTACGACCGTGGGGCCGCCCTCAGTTGTTTATCACCAACGCGGAGCATAGTGCTTCCGCTTGTGCATGGGCATAGCTGCTCCTCGGCAGTGTCGTCAGCCAGCGCGGAGCATGGTGCTTCCACTTGGGCGTGGGATGGGGGGCCCCTCCGGGAGGGGCCCTCGAGGCATGTACAACCCCGCCCTAACACGTGGCTTGCACGGCAGGGCTGTGAGGTGTATCTGGGCACTCGTGAGCCAGCGCGGGACTCACGAGGCCCTACCTCAAGGCGAGTTGCGCCTGGTCTTGAGTCTTGGTGACTGTATGTCCCTGCAAGGCGGTTAGATGCAAGCACTCTACGTCCTCAGGTCCCGGCCCTCGAGCGAGCTCAGCCGCCGCTGGTATGCCAGGTCGCGATGCCATGGTCAAGGCCAGGGGGTGAGGGCTGGAGAGCCAGTAAGAGCTCCTGAGTCGCGATGCTCAAGAGCCCCCCTTTGAACGTGCAAGCGAATTGCATAGGATGAACGGTCCCGTGGTGGGCAGCAATCGAGCAAGTGATAGTAGTTGGCAGGCTGAGCATGGAGAGCAGGTCAGCTTGGATAAATGTAGGAAGATGCGTGCCACCGGGTCCGCCCGAGCGGCTTGGGGATTATGCAGCCCGAGGGGCACCCCCAACAAGGTAAACTGAAGAAATAAGCAAAAGGGATACATGCCGCAGGGACGGACCCACGTGGCCTGGGAATAATGCAGCCCGAGGGGCGCTCCCAGCTAAACGAACTTGGAAGATGTCACCTGGTTTTGTAGACGAAGTAGAGTTGGTGCAGCTGAAGGCGTGCGTTGAAGAAATGACCCCTCATGAGCCGCTAGAACCCTGAGCCTCAGGAGGCTGTGAGGCTTGGGAGGTTCCCTGAAGACCATTTCCATCTCCTCCAGAATAGCGTGGTACCTGGCTTCCTGAGCCGACAGGACACGTCGCATGTTGCGCTGATAGGCCGTCGCCACGCTCGGCAAGCCAAAGGGCATTCGAACGTAGCTGTGTGGCGGGCCCTCGCAGCGGCCCGCATGCGAAGGCCAGAAACGCTCCTGAGATGCGACCCTGTTGAGCCCTGGGACGTCGATGCAGACGCGCAGCTCAGCATCCTCGCCAGGATGCGGAGCTGCGCCCCGTGGGCGGCTGTCGCCACACATGGCTCTTGCTTCTTGCAGTTCCTAGATGGTCTTGGTGATGAACTCCCGAGTGGTGGGCACTCCTAGCCCCGTGCTCTCCTGAGGGTCACGTGCCGTGAAGCACGCTTCCAAGTGGTGCCCGAGCGCCTCCCTCGTGAGCTTGGCAAGGTCTGAGGCCCTCCAGAAGAGAGCCCTCGAGCCCTGCCTGAGGAGGGCTCTGGGCGCGCCTTCCTATGTGACGGAGGGAGGCGCCCCTGGAGCAGGCGCTGATACTGACGTGGCTCCTGCCACGATGCCATCCTCCTGAGGTCCTGCACGGCGCAACTGCTTCTTCTTGGGGACGGCCTCTAGAGGGCCTTCATTTCTGCTGTCGGGGTCGTCGATTGCTACGGCTTGAAAGGCTCGCTCGAGGGAGCACACCGCATCCCTCTCTTCACATGGGACCGTGATGATTCCCCCTCTTCCTGGCATCTTGAGAACATTGTAGCTGTGATGAGTGACTGCCATGAACTTGGCCAGGGCTGGATACCCGAGGATGGCATTGTACTGCAGGCGGATGTGCGCGACATCAAAGTCGATGAGTTTGGTGCGGTAGTTCTTGTGCTCCTCGAAGGTGACAGGCAAGCGGACCTACCCTATCGGCGTGGTGGAGCCGTCGGTCACTCCTGAGAAAGGCTTGGTGGGCTAGAGCTGCTCATATGGCACTTGGAGGTTGTCGAACGTGTCGACGGATAGGACGTTGAGCCCTGCGCCGCCGTCGATGAGGGTCTTGGTGACCTGCACATTGCTGATGACCGGGGAACACAGCATGGGGAGGGTGCCAGCGTTGGCCGCGCACTTGAGTTGATCCGCCGAGTTGAAGGTGATGGCGCATTGGGACCACCTGAGCGGGCGCATGGCCTCGAGCTTGGGGAGCGCCACGTTCACCTCGTGAGCAAACTGCTTGAAGACGCGCTGGTAGGCTGGGGCCTGGGCACCGCCCAAGATGCAGGTGATCGCACGCGGCTCCTGAAAGCCCCCAGCCCCCTCGTCCTGGTGGTGGTCGTCGTTCCTTCTTGGTGGCGGTAGCGGGGGAAGACCGGCGTTGCCCTCACTACAAAAAAGACACATTCTTGACATTTTGGGCCGAACGAATTTTTTTTCTGTCATACATATGACACTTCTATGATGATAATTGTGACAAAACCCGGTATCATCATAGATGTGCTGGGCTCCTACTTCTATGACCAAAAATCATGACATAAAATGGGCTTTTCATCCTGGGCGGGACGAAGATGCAGCTGCATGACATTCTTTTGGCCGTCCATGATGGAAAAAACCATGGTAGAAGCGAGGGGGAGGAAAATTTCGGGGAGTTCCTGGTTACGGTGGGAGGTCGGAGGCTGAGCGATGCGCGTTTCTCTTGTACACGTACGCGCGTGTGTGCGAGGCGTTGGCTCTAATTGAACCCAAGCGAGGCGTTGGGCTCTAACTGAACCCGAGCGATTGCATTGCAGGCTACGCGTTACTGAATCCGAGTGATCAATCGATGGCTGATAACTGAACCTGATCGAGCAATTCCTTCGCTACTGCTGCTAACTGAAGTTGATCGATGCTGCCTCTGAGATGAATAGTGAG